>NC_133497.1:5724973-5825815 GCF_025370935.1 Choristoneura fumiferana | reverse complement strand
TTTTCAAGTTTTTAACCGACTTCAAAAAAAGGAGGAGGTTATCAATTCGGTTGTATTTTTTTTTTTTTTTTTAATGTTTGTTACCTCAGAAACTCCGTCATTTATGAACCGATTTGAAATTTTTTTGAGTTCGTCTAGGAAATGCTTTCAATTAGGTCCCATAAGCAGCAAATTAGGAATCTGATGATCTGATCTTAAGGAAATCGAGGGAACTCTTCAATATTGTAGGGAAACCTATAGTAATTTGGATATATTTAGCAGTAACTCGTGCATTTGCTCTTGCAAATCATAATTTGGTGAAGTGGAACTGATGATGAAGACCAGATTTGACCAACGGATACTACTATATCAATAACAAGTATTCACGGGTTAAATTTAAATTATCATGATTAATATACTTACCTAGATAAGCAACTAAGAAGAAGCTTTAAGTTAATGATTCTTTCGAACTGATCTGATGCTGAAGCCAGAAGGTAGGCACGGAACTCTGTTATAAAAAACAACGTAACTAAGTCGTGTTTGAGCTTAATGGAATCGTTGTGAGATGTTCTTTGGCTACAATCACTAAAAAGTGATAAATAAAAAAAAATTAACAAAAAAGTAAAACCGACTCCAAAAAATAAAAAAATAACAAAAAAATGGAACCGACTACAAAACCCTTGAAAATATTTTTCTAGGTAAGTAGGTACGTACTAGCTCGAAGTCGGTGACTCAGCACGAACCCAGCAGGAGGGATTGAAACCATAGTATGTAAGGTGAGGTAGACGACTATTGTGAATGGTCCCACTCCTGCTGGCTCGTGCTGAGGCACCGACTTCGAGCTAGTACGTACCTACTTACCTAGAAAAATATTTTCAGGGTTTGTAGTCGTTCCATTTTTTTGTTATTTTTATTTTTTTGGAGTCGTTTTACTTTTTGTTAAATTTTTTTTTATCTAAGTTGTTTTTTTTGCAGGACGGTGTAGGGACCTTGTGCAAGGTCCACCCGGATTGCTACCACCATCTTGCCTCGCTAATCCTGCCGTGAAGCAGCAGTGCTTGCACTGTTGTGTTAGCGTGGAGAGCAAGACAGCCGGTGAAAGCACTGGCACTTAAGGTATCCCATCTTAGGCCTCTAGGTTGGCAACGCATCTGCAATCCCCCTGGTGTTGCAGGTATCTATGGGCGGTGGTGATCTTTTACCATCAGGAGAACCACTTGCTCGTTTGCCATACAGTCGATTAAAAAAAAGGAAAAAAAAACATCGTTCTCTTTGCTGAGCTGCGGAGTGTTTGGACACAAAATACTTAATTTTATTTTTTGCATTTTTATCCTCGCAATTTGATAAAATCATTGTGTAGGCGTCGGGCTTCTAATAGACTCTCGTTAGTAATCTCCTTCTTACAGCCCTCAATTCACAATTTACTATTATTGAACACCACAAATCGATATAGTGGAATATAAAATGATATATTAGGCAAGGTTGTCTAACCTTCTCGGTCGGGTTTCCTTTAGGTCTTATCGTTTAAAAGCGATGGCTCGAAACACGATTTTATATTTTTTTTTTATTAAAAAAATGCTTAAGTTTCTCAGTGCACATAATTGTTTATTTTTCACCCTAATGTGACAACAAACAGATCACTGAATAGAAAAAGATCTATCCAAATGATACCCCACGATATAGGGTGTCGAGAAAAAAAAATCACCCCTACTTTACGTCTATGGGATGGGAGGTACCCTAAAAAAAATTTTTTTTACTTTTTTTATTGTACCACTTTGTCGGCGTGACTGATATTGAAGTCAAATTACAGCTTTCTAGTACTAATTAACGGTCTCTGAGCTTACCCGCGGACAGACAGACGGACATACATGGCGAAACTATAAGGGTTCCTAGTTGACTACGGAACCCTAAAAACAAAAACGTTGCTTGGTATTGAATAAATATAAATTTCATAGCCAGGCACAAATTTTATAAGTGAGCTAACCTATGTGTGTGTGTATGTTTGTTTTTTTGACATTCATAAGTGTTTGTTATAGCCTATATTGAACAGAGATATTTTGACTTTGACTTTGAGATGTATGCGTGTGAGACAGTGTTGATCTATACTACTAAATTAATTAATTTTAATGCAGTTTTCCCTATTTGTCTATGTATGTGTCTATTAATTTTTAAATACCTTAGTTACCTATTTAAAAAATATATTCGAAAATAAACTTAAACAAAAACCCGGCCGAGAGCGTGTCGGACACGCTCAAGATAGGGTTCAGTAGGCATTACGAAAAAAATCAAGTAATATTTTTCTAAGAATTTTGTATTTTGTACGGAATCTTTCAAGTTTAGGTACATTTTATACCTTACTCATAAACTACAAATAATTCTCAAGCAAAGTTAACCGTTTTAGTTTTCCATGTAAATTTTATATAATGTACTTACTACCATCATGATTTTTTTCAAACTTTTCAAACCAACTGTTTAGCTTTTAGAGGGGAGGGGGAAGCTCGGTTTTACTTAAGAAAAAATCGAAATTTAAAGTTGATTATTTCACATATTTATTTATTTTTTGTTTCTATACTTAGCCTCTTCACACCTCCAGGGTACAACAAAAAAAGCTGGCGCAGCGGCTGAAACGGCCGAGAGCAGGAAAATATTAAAATACCAGGGTCTCGGTTAAGCATACAACTTCGTTGCTATCTATTTAGAGACACTGGGTCCTTGGGGTCCCAGCCCATACAAATTAATTAAAGAAGTGCAAAAGCGCCTGGTCGACACAACTACTCTCAACGAATGCTGCCAGCCTTTTGGGCACCTTGCCACGGGGCCGTTTTAGGGTTCCGGAGCCAAAATGGCAAAAACGGACCCTTATAGTTTCGCTATGTCTGTCTGTCTGTCTGTCCATCCGCGGCTTTGCTCAGGGACTATCAATGCTAGAAAGCTGTAATTTTGCACGAATATATATGTAAACTATGCCGACAAAATTACAATCAATTTTTTTTTTAATTTGATTGTACCTCGGAAGTAAATTGGGGGTGATTTTTTTTTCTCATCCAACCCTATAATGTGGGGTATTGTTGGATAGGTCCTTTAAAACCATTACAGGTTTGTTAAGACGATTTTTCGATCCAGTGATATGTTTGCGAAATATTCAACTTTAAATTGCAAATTTTCATAAAAATCGAGCGTCCCCCCTCTAAAATCTAAACGGTGGGTGGAAACATTTGAAAAATTCAGGATGGTAGTAAGTATATCAAACTTTCAAGGAAAACTATAACGGCTAAGTTTGCTTGAGAATTATTAGTAGTTTAAGAGTAAATAGCAGCCTAAGGTATAAAATATACCTAAACTTGGAAGATTCCGTATAAAATACGAAATCCTTAGAAAAATATTACTTATTTTTTTCGTAATGGCTACGGAACCCTATTTTGGGCGGGTCCGACACGCTCTTGGCCGGTTTTTTAGATTTAATTTAGCTGGTAGTCAGTTTTTAAGTAAGGTTAGTTTATAGCTAAGTTTTACTCATAGTTATTTTTTCTTAATATTTATGTGTATTCTCTGATAATTACTGTTTTCGCAAATAGACAACTGAATCGAAAATCGTCTTCACAATCTCGCAATTTTTGTTTTTGCTTGTAATAAATTTTGGTTTTTGTTTTTTTTATGTGAATTATTTTAAAACCTGACAAACCATATCCCCCCTCCCATACACTATAGGGTTAGACAAGAAAAAAACCCCCCGACTAAGTCAATGTAAGTACCCCAAAAAACAGTTTTGTTTTCATTTTATTAACCGTTTTGTCGGCTTTGTTGCTACATCTATCCGTGCAAAAAAACAGCTTTCTAGCACAGACTGACCTATGTCTGAGCAAAGCCGCGGAAGACGGACAGACAGACGTGGCGAAACTATAAAGGTTCCGTTTTTGCCATTTTCGCCAACATTACATTACACTTACTGTTTATTTAAACAACCCATTAAATAATATTTCCATTGTAATATTATCATGCTTAACAATGTATTATTACTCACCGATCAGAAGATATAAGCAGTAAGACATGTGCATTATCACAAAATAGGTACGTCCGCTCCGTCGGAACTCCTCGGACAACTGAAGCGGCGTCAAATCAACGGGAAAGTCAGAAAATAAGGAAAAAATCTAACAAAAAATGATATCACATCAACATTTAGCCATCGTCAAGCAAAATATAAGCAATTAATTCGCTCCCGTCGTCTGTATTTGGGTGAACACCAAAAAGATGCGTCAGCAGGTAATTAAAGTTACCATGAACTTTTTCCAGAATTAATAATACATTTGTATGGATAATTTTCGTGACACAATGGAAAAAATTAACAGTAATTATAAATACGTGGTAACGCAGCTTTAACAGGTGTGCAACTTTTTGGTCTTCACCCATTTCCGGATAAATACAATCTAGGGCTCTTCAAGGTTAGAGTGAATAGGCTGTTACGGAACAAGTGAGATACACCTTTGGCCTCACTGCACTAACATCAGGTGAGATAGGGGTAATCACGGTCAGTTAGGTTTATGTAAAATAAAGCATACAAATACATACCATAAAGCGAGCACTCAATTATTTCTAAATGTACGTCATGTGTTTAGTCTATAATTTGTACCGACGGTTAAAAGGTTAATTGATTCAAGCGCCATTTTGGGCGATATTGAGTTGTATATATATATCCATCCATACTATCCATACTATATATAATTATAAATGCGAAAGTAACTCTGTCTGTCTGTCTGTCTGTCTGTCCGTCTGTCTGTAACGCTTTCACGCCAAAACCGCTGAACCGCTTTGGATGAATTTTTGTAAAGAGATAGGATAGACCTTGGGAAAGAACATAGGCTATCTTTTATCGCGAAAAAGGGCTTTAAGGATTTGAAATAGGGGATGAAAGTTTAAATGGTGGAAGTTCGTCGCCGTCGAAGATAAAACCATGAAACTTGCCATTTCGGCACGTGGTTAAGAGATAAATAGACATTTTTTCACGCGTTTTTTAAAATTCTTCCTTTGTGGGGGTGAAATAGGGGATGAAAGTTTATATCAAGGTCGTCATTGTCGAAGATAAATCGATGGTTCCTTATGAAACTTGGCATTTGGGCACGTGATAAGAGATAAATAGATATTTGTTCAAGCGTGTTTGAAAATTTTACCTGCGAGGGGATGAAATAGGGGATGAAAATTTATATGGAACGTCGTCATTATCACAGATAAATCAAAGAATCTTTGTGTTTAAGTTTTCGATAAGAACTAAAAAAAATCGGTTCAATTCGACTTGGACTCGCGCATCATGGGTTCCGTACGTAGGTATTTATGAATATCCAGTGTTAGCAGAGCCTATAAGCAAAATGTACGCAACGTGGGGTAATTTCAGATGGCTTTTTAACATAGACAGTCAGAAATGAAAAATTATGATTTTCAGATTTTTCTTATTTATTTTGCTATAAGGGGAAAAAATTGCTAATAGAGCTACTTTTATACAAAATTCCAAGTTTTTAGGACAGCCGGGAGTACCCTATAACTTTTTCTGTTAAGGCGTAGGCTGTAAGTCAAACCAATTCGATTAACTTGAACAATATTATACCCGAGTCACAGAATATATAATAGTACTAACGTACAGAATGGCCACGCTCCGCCCCGCACCGGTTCGAGTTACCCCACCCCTCAAGCGCAGATTGCAGGAAAACCGCAGGAAAGCAGTCGGGTGCGCGACGCGATGTATGTCGGCCGCACGGCACTAAGTTCGGGAGCAATCATTTTGCGAAATCGTAACGGTACCCTACCTACTTCCTTTTTCTAATAAATAGTGATTTCTGAAATTAACGCGATTAATACATGAAATAACTACCTACCGAATGATTCTTTTAAGTTTGTAGACGGTATATCTATTGTAATTGAAAATGATAATGCTTAAAATACGACAGGCACATTTTAAGTAGGTTTAAATAAATCGTGGATATTCTGGCAGAACCGGATAAGTGCACAATATTTATTTTTTATACGGTTTTGCTAGATAAATAAAGCAGAAAACATTGAGTATGCCTATGTATGTAACTTTAAAAAAAATGCACTTATTTTGTTTTGTCAGAATACCCTCGAAATAGGTAAGACTAACGATTACATTTATTTGCACATATCTAAGCCATACCTACAGATGAGTACCTTTAAATGTCATCGGTAGCACTTATACTCGTATACGGTTTTGCAATAGTCAGCCCTGTGCAGCTTACGCACACATTGACGCGTGTACAGACGTCGTCGTGCCTATGTAGATTCAAGAACGCGTATTTTGTACGGCGTGGCCGCCCTGTGCCCGAGTTCGACCCTTTAAAAGACGACATTGATGCATGGCTTAGTATTATTCAATAATACGCAAAAACGTTTTCTTGGTCTGATGATACGACCCGTTATCAAGCATTAAATAAACTAAAAGGGCCAGCTAAAACATGGTACGATTCCTTGTTACGTAGCAATAATCGATGGCCCACGTGGAAGTGGTCTGATTGGCATACCAAATTATCAGGTAGTTTTCAAATACAAAGAAACATGTTCGAACTTTTAAAAGATGTAGTAGAATGCAAACCATCCGACAATAAATCATTATACGAATTTTATTTTGACCAAAAATGTAGGATTGACCGATTACGCCTTAATTTTTCAGAGCTAGATATCATATCAATAATTCTTGGAAATATTGGCGATGGAAATATAGAGGCAAATAGTTATAAGACGTGCGATCAATTAGCTAGTGCCCTACATGGCAGAGTTTATAAATCAAAGAAACAGTCTAGCAATTTAATGCCAAAGCAAACTCAAGCTCAATCTGCCACCAATTTTACCGGTAATTCAGCACCACATGCAACAAGTAACAGGGTCGTTCCATCTAATTCCGTTCCCGTTAATGATACTAAGTCACAAATAAATGCCCGTAGGGTAATTAAATGTTTTACATGCGGCGGTAACCACAAACGCAGTCAATGTAGTGTTAAATATGATTGTTGCGGAAAAACGGGACACGTCGAGTCCGCTTGTTATCACAATAAAAATAATATTAAAGCGGAAGAAAAACCAGATAAACAAGAAACAAAATTTTTCTCATCGTCGAACGCTAGAAATAAATTTGTAAAGGAGGTAGTTCTAAATGATGTTTTGGTCCATAACGCATTTGTAGATACCGGCAGTAGCTGTTCTCTAATTTCCGAGTCATTGATAAAATTACACGGCTTAGGCTCTGTCAAACTACCCTGGGTAGTCACTTTACAAGGTTTTTCAAAGCAGTCGACAAAAATTGTTACTGACGTGATTAATGTCACTTTAAAACTTGATTCAGTGCGCATGGAAAAAAACGATTTTTACGTAATAGATGATTTGATAGGATGTGATATCTTAATTGGACGGAATGTGACAGAACGCCCTGATTTAATTTATTCACGTATAGGTGACGTGTTGCAGTTTGATTATGCTAGCAAATTTATCGAATTTTGCGGTAACATTGGTGAAACGGAAATTGATGCTGATTCTCATCACACAGAGCTTATTAGGTTATTTAGAGAATACAGTGACTGTGTAGCTAGGAATGTAAAGGAATTAGGTAAGGTAAACAACCACGAGATGGTAATAGATGTGACTGATCCCCGTCCTATTATCTATTGTAGACCATTTAGATCCTCTCAATCTGACAGACAAATTATGCGTGACATAGTCGCGTCTTACGTCAAAGTCGTAAAATGTCCACGTGCCCAGGTCGAAGAATGTCCAGGTAGTAAAATGTCAAGATCGTAAAATAACCAGGTGGTAGAATGTCAAGATCGTAAAATAACCAGGTAGTAGAATGTCAAGGTCGTAAAATAACCAGGTAGTAGAATGCCAAGGTCGTAAAATAACCAAGTAGTAGAATGTCAAGTTCGTAAAATAACCAAGTAGTAGAATGTCAAGATCGTAACCAGGTAGTTAAATGCCAGGTTGTAAATTGATATTAATAGTACATAGTACGAATTTTTTTAACAATAAAGTAAACCCGACTCCATGCACGTAACAGAAATTGAAAAAAAAAAACAGTTTTTTTTTTAACTCGTATCAACGTGTGGCACATAGTTCGACAGCTCTTTTGAAAAGATAATAAGGTTTCTCAAAAACTTTTTTGATTAAGTGAAGATTTACGGAAATAATCGCTCCCAAAGTAGCAAAAATTGTGTGTCCCCCCCCCTCTATCTTGTAAACCGTTTGTCCAAAAAATATGCAAAAATATGGAAAGGTAACGCTTAATAAATACTTTCAACGAAAATTGGTTTCAACATGATCGGATATACCGTTTTTGAGTTATTGCCGAAAAACTGCGCTTCTCAACAAAAGGACGTAAGTGCCGTGAAGATACGCTCTTTTTCTGGTAATAGATTTTAAGACTGTAGTAAGTGTTTTAATTGTGTTATAACGCACATAATATTACTTGATTTTTTTCGTAATGGCTACGGAACCCTATCTTGGGCGTGTCCGACACGCTCTTGGCCGCTTTTTAATACTTAGAAATTCCACGATTAGGACCGTCCGAGACAGACATTAGTAAAGATTGGACATTTTACTACTTTGACATTTCGCGATTGGGACCGTCCGAGACATAGACATTAGTAAAGATTGATTGTCATTTCACTACTTTGACATTTCGCGATTTGGACCACCCGAGACTTGGACGTGGCACGACTTAGACGCTGTAAGACATGGACCTCTTACGATGTGGACGCAATTTCGACACTGGACATTTTACGACTTTGACGTAAGACGCCGGAGGGCGAGCCAGCAGGAGTGGACCTATAGTCGTCTACAGACCTCACCATCATACTATAACTATATATCGGGCTTCAATCACTCCTGCTGGCTCGTGCTGAGGCACCGACTTCAGATTGGTAGAAAATAATTTTCATGGTTTTTTGTAGTCGGTTCAACTTTATGATATACCATTTTTTTACGCTTTCTTGTGTTTAAAAAATCTAAGATACAATCTTATTTATTTGTAGGATACAATAGTTTAATTTCAACTGCTGGTCACCTTTTACGAAATATTGTTTTTCCCGATGCAGAGACGTTCATTATGGAGTCCTAGTGCTTCACCAACCGTTCCATTTCACCATATGCATTA
Organism: Choristoneura fumiferana; assembly: GCF_025370935.1. Taxonomy (NCBI): domain Eukaryota; kingdom Metazoa; phylum Arthropoda; class Insecta; order Lepidoptera; family Tortricidae; genus Choristoneura; species Choristoneura fumiferana. The sequence goes on along the minus strand of NC_133497.1, from coordinate 5,816,691 downwards.
CGATGAGCATAAATTGCTTAGCAACTGTAATAAAGTATTTGAAATTCAACCCGCGAGGTACTTGTTATTGAGTAGGTACTCGAAGTAACTCCGATGGTCAACTGCGGTCTTCATCATCAGATCTACTTCACCAAATGATGATTTTCAAAAGCAAATGCACGAGTTAGTCAAAGTCAAAGTCAAAGTCAAAGTCAAAGTCAAAGTCAAAATATCTTTATTCAATTTAGGCTATAACAAGCACTTATGAATGTCAAAAAAAAATCTACCACCGGTTCGGAAAAACCTCTGCTGAGAAGAATCCGTTTTAGTTACTACTAAATATATCCAACTTACCATAGGTGTCCCTACAATAATTGAAGAGTTCCCTCGATTTCCTTAGGATCCAATCAATCAGATCCTGATTTGGTGCTTATGTGACCTAATTGAAGGTATTCGTATAGGAACGAAAAAATTTATTTCAAATCGGTTCACAAATAACGCAGTTCTGAGGTAACAAACCTAAAAAATAATAATAATAATGATAATAAAAAAAAACCGAATTGATGACCTGCTTTTTTTGAAGTCTGTCAAAAAAACTTGATGCCGCTTTAGTTGTCCGAGGAGGTCCGAAGGAGCGGACGTATCTTGTGATTATGCACATATCTTACTGCTTATATCTTCTGGTCGGTGAGTAAATAATACATTGCTAAGTATGTTATGTAATGCGTAGGTGACATAAACAGTAAAGCAGCGTTTCCACCAATGATGTGCGAGGATGTGTTGCGAGGAATGTGTTTTTCTCAAACAGGCTTCAAAATATACTGTTGCAGGCCTAGGCCTGCAATACAACAGTCTTGTTTCAATGCGAAACGTCAAATATCCACGATAAAGGCCATTATGTATACACGACTTGAAATTCATCATCATCATCATCATCATCACGGCCTATCTTAGTCCACTGCTGGACATAGGCCTCTCCAGTTGCACGCAATGAGCACGATCCTCGGCCAGTCTCATCCAGTTCTTGCCAGCTAACCTGCGAAGATCAACTTGAAATTAATAATCTGAATTTCTATGGTTAATTTATTAGTTACTGAATAAATTCACAGGACTATGAATATTCTTTATTTAAATATATAAATATTACCGACGCGCTTTACGTCAAATTAGGTACAATTTAATTTACATAATAAAGTATTAATGTTGCTGATTAAATGGGCTGCAGTTCGTGTATTAAAAGTTCGTGCACTAAAAGCCGAACAGCAAACACCATAAAAAAAAGTTTTGGCCGGAAAATTTACAAGTGTCATTGTCTTTTTTCTTTGGTTGACTGGACTTGGGCTTTAGCCATTTTGCTAGTATTAGTAGTAGTAGCATTGTCATTTCAAAAGTTTCGTTTAGAAACGTGTATTTTTATTTTTGCAGTCAGTTATAAATATTAACATGTTTTATAGCAATTTGATTTTATTGGGATTATTTTAACGTTTTAAAATATATATGAGTATATGGCAGTTATAATTTGAGTCTGGTACAATTTTAGTTGTCTTACGAATAAAACATTGATTTCTAGGAGTTTTTATATATTTTAGTGCATGTTTGAGAAAAGCACTATAAAAGCCTCGGCGTGAAAGAACATGCCAGCCTCGTATACCTATCCGGCCTCGCTTCGCTCGGCCGTCTATAAACTCGGCCTGCAAGCCTTTCTTTCCTGGCCTCTGCAGTAATGTACTATTATAAGAACCAATAGTAACGCTTCATTTACCTCGCCTCGCTCCGCTCAGCTGTTTCCACCAAAGCGGTGCTGTGCGAGGATGGGTAAATGAAGCGTTTCTATTGGTTGACGAAAAACACATCCTTCGCAATACATCCTCGCACATTATTGGTGGAAACGCTACTTTAGTTGAAGTCGAATTGCAAATAATTTCTAAAATAACCCCTTTCAAGGAATAGGTCGAATTGCCGGTCACCCTGTATTTAGTGAAGTGTGTTTGAAGTGAAATTAATTGCAACAGCAAAATGTGAATTATGTATGTGAACGGAAAACACTGTTTTACGGTAAAAAAATGTATTTTAGAGTTTTTTTTTAAATCTTTATTTTATTGTGCAACTTGGTTGCATAAAATGAAAATGTCAGTTCCAATTACAACTAGCAATGCACCGACTACAAACGGCTGGTCCTTGGGGACTGAAGCCAAATCTTTGGTGTGGGAGCTGGGCCGAAGGCTGTGAGACAAGGGTTTCGACCACCATTCCGGGTCGTACCAGGTTCAGCAGATAGCGCTGGCCATACAGCGGGGAAATTCTGCTGGCATTATAGACACTTAACACTCAACAACACAGGTCGTATAAGACATTTTTGAACGAATTTCCTTTCGTGGATTATACACATCGATAGAGAAAAAAAAATCTGTATAAGATGCCATAGAGAGTGCCTTTACGCCCAAATGTCCTTTACGCCCTTTGAGCTCCAAGGTATCGAATGTCTTTCATACGTCAGGAATATTGTTGAAAACTTTAATTTCCATTACATAAGTACTATTACTATAAAAGGCGGAATGGTTGCGATATATAATAATAATAATAATAATTTATTTTATTTAAAAAGATAACATAAACATAGCTACTTCTTTAATGTACAGGGAAGGAATTGGCAATATCCTATATTTAGCAAAAAGAGGACTGTCCATAAACCAAATATTACTAGCGTAAATAGACCAACAGTGGTGCGAGTGAGGAAACCGATCCTTACGGCATAAGCTATGTGTGGGAAAGAGATAAAATCAAAATGACAGCGTGACCCGTTTGAAATCAGTTAGCCTCTTAAGCCTCCTGTCAAAATTTTCGTTGTATTTGTTTTGTGTTTTTTTTGGCAATCCTTTAAATTTTTTGCATAAAACGGTAGGATTCCAGAATGGTGTCGTGATCCTTAAGATTTATTTGTACTGTGTACCTTACCTATATTTTATGACGATACCGGACATACGGTAATACTGGGAATACGGTACCTATGGTTATCGACAACTCATATTTACCAGTGAGGGCTACTCTAAAACTCACACAGACATTTTCAAATTTACACAGAGAGGCCCATCTCACTTTCGGTCACGCTGTCAAGCAAGGTCTGTTCGTTTAAGTAATATTATGTTTATGGGTCTGTCTACATGAGTCTCTTTGGGTTTTACCACTTAGAGCTCTGATACATCGTTTTTGCATTTTAAATGCCTTTAACCAGGTCTGTGGATTTTCCCCAAAAAATAATGCCATATGCTAAATTAGACTGAATATAGCAAAATTAAGCCATGATGCCTGCCTCGACGGATGAGTTACGTACTAAACTGCGCATTGGATAAATAAATCTAGATAGCTTTGTGAATAAATCGTCTACAAGGTGTCCGTGACCATGGGGTTTTAAATTCAAGGTTCGATTCTAATCACGAAACTAAGCTACTTTTGTTGTGTGGTAGATTTTTTTTGACATTAATTAGTGCTTGTTATAGCCTAAATTGAATAATAGTACATTACTGCAGAGGCCGGAAAAGAAGGCTTGCAGGCCGAGTATGTATAGATACGGACACGTATACGAGGCTGGCATGTTCTTTCACGCCGAGGCTTGTATAGTGCTTTTCTTAAACATGTACTAAAAGAAATAAAACTCCTAGAAATCAATGTATGCGTAAGACAACTAAAACTGTACCAGACTCAAATTATAGGTACCATCTATATACTTAAGTGTTTATTTAATTACGTGTCTTTTTAAAATGTTTAAAGTAATCCCAATTAAATCAAATTGCTATAAAACATGTAGATATAACGGACTGCAAAAATAAAGTCACGTTTCTAAACGAAACTTTTGAAATGACAATGGAACTTACTTGAAAAATGGCTAAAGATCAAGTCCAGTCAATAAAAAAACCGGTCAAGAGCGGGTTGGACACGCCCAAAATAGGGTTCCGTAGCCATTACGAAAAAATTAAGTAATATTTTTCTAAGGATTTCGTATTTTATACGGAATCTTCCAAGTTTAGTTATATATTATACCTTAGGCTGCTATTTACTCATAAACTACTAATATTTCTCAAGCAAACTTAGCCGTTATAATTTTTCTTGAAAGTTTGATATACTTACTACCATCCTGAATTTTTTCAAAATTTTCCATCCACCGGTTTAGATTTTAGAGGGGACGCTCGATTTTTATGAAAATTTGCACTTTTAAGTTGAATATTTCGCAAACACATCACTGAATCGAAAAATCATCTTAGCAAATCCCCAATGGTTTTAAAAGACTTATCCAACAATACCCCACACTATAGAGTTGGATGAAAAAAAAAAACACCCCCACTTTACGTCTATGGGAGGTACCATAAAAAAAAAATTTTTGGTTGTACCATTTTGTCGGCATAGTTTACATATATATTCGTGCAAAATTACAGCTTTCTAGCATTGATAGTCCCTGAGCAAAGCCGCGGACGGACAAACAGACAGACAGACAGACATGGTGAAACTATAAGGGTTCCGTTTTTGCCATTTTGGCTCCGGAACCCTAAAAAGACAATGACACTTGTAAATTTTTCCGCTAAAACTTTTTTTTATTGTGTTTGCCGTTCGGCTTTTAGGGCCATATACACGAACTGCAGCCGCAGATATTTTGACTATGACTGAATTGTTAAATCAGTGTATCGGACATGGCGGTGTTATCGCTGTCTCTTGGTACCGGGGCCTTGAAATAATTTTTGACATTAATTTGACATCTCAAGATAAACTTTTATAAATGAGCCGTCAATTTATTATTGTATCGCATACATTGAAAATTTACATTTAATTTGTATGAAAAAAATTAAATTAACAGTGGTCATATTTTTAAAAAGTAGCAGAACAAAATTAGCTCTGTTATGCGACTAGACTAACCCTGGGTTAAAAGCCCCATGGTCAGAGAGCCCCGGTATATGATGTTTCCAGCTTCAATTGCTATCAAGTGAAAGACCGAGAAATTTTGTCATTTTCACTTGAGTAATTTTTTTCATATTCGCGTGATAAAATAATTGACAACGGCAGTCTACAACTACTATAGAACTGCATAAAATGTGTTTTAGCTAAGTTGTAAGTTCATTTTTACACAACCATGTAGGTAACTATGTCATCAGAAGTGTTATTTATATCAAGTTGATAATCATCTACAGTAGTCAAACATTCTATCAAAGCAGTACTATCATCTGCGATAAGTACCATCTGATTTTTCGTTTGTGTAGGAAGATCATTGATATAAAACAGAAACAAAAGGGGTCACAGAATGCTGCCCTGTGGCACGCTCAAGACGTTGGTGGTTGTACTGTTTGCGCGCAGTTAATGTCGCAGACTTGATAAGTTCCACAAGGTGGGCTCTGCATTCTGCAATAATCTCCTCATCAGGATACTGCCAAAGGATCTTATTAAAATCATTAAATTTACGCATGTATTCATTAATCTCATCCGTGAGCCATGGGGCAGGTTGTTTATTCTTAATTTTTAGTTTTTTTAAAGGGAAATGAATATTTATGTAATATATGATAATCCTAATTAATTTATTTAATTTTTCATAAATGTCAATGTCGTTATTATAAATAAAATTCCAATTGTATCATTCAATGTCAATGTAAAATAAATAATTTGATTCATTAAAAGTCACTCTTTGTTCAATAGTTGTCTGTGTAGGGCAGTATTGTTTCTGTTCCACTGTTAGTATGTATCGCTGAGCGTTATGGTCACTGATAGCTGTGTCGACGGGCGCCGTTGTAACCGGCCCGCTGTCACACCGTACCACTCCACAGTCGATTGATGTTGAGCTGTCGAGCGAAATTCAGTTTAGGTCCTCAGTGCGTAATAATAATAATTCTAATAGTGCCGTTTTGCCAGTAATTGAGCGAACATTTTGGTGTAAGACTTTTAAATGTGATTTGTTACGACTTGTAGGTATTCGTTCGTTTGGATTTGGAATTTTTATATGAATTTTTATATCAAATTTTAAAAGAAGGTACGGAACCCTTTGCGTGACAGCCCGACTCGCGCATGAATAGCTTTGTTATTCCAAAATGCTTTTAATAAAAAACTGGTTTGGCGCCGACGTAGAATCGTCGCGAGCAAGAGCTCTGATGATTACTTGTTATATTTTATTTTCTTACGTTTTCACTAACAGGTCAATTAAATCGATCAACGAAATCTAAGAATTTAACATTTCGTAGGTTATATATAGTTAGCTTATTTATATGTTGTCGTGGTAAACGATATATCCGTTTAGGGGCATACATGTCCAAATGTCAGAAAGTCCAGGTGTCACATTGTCCATGGTCAAAAAGTCCGAAGGATTAAACGTCCTAGTGTCTGAAAGTCCTAGCGTCAAAAAGTCCATGGTCAAAAAGTCCGAAGGATGAAACATCATAGTGTCTGAAAGTCCTAGCGTCAAAAAGTCCATGGTCAAAAAGTCAGAAGGATTAAACGTCCTAGTTCTGAAGGCCTGAATCCCATAATGTCTCATTGTATAAAGATGTGACTAACACAACTACGAGTAAATGATAAATATAACTGAAATAGATTAGAGAGCTAGATTGCTCATCTGCATTATTTCCAGTCTATTATCTAACACCCTGAGGCCCATTCTCGGTAAGATCCAGATGCATCTATGATGCTTCGTACATGTCGTGTCGAGTCAACGCGAATTGACCAGCTGGTGCAGTCATGCAGATGGACTGGGGTCTCATTCTACATTGTCTCTTTCCATATTGTTATCGTATTGTCTACGTAGTGGCAGCTCTTATTGACTTGACAGTAAAGGCGATCGAGTCGAAAACAATTCCATTGAAATAGGTGTAAATAAAACCAAAATAGAATGAGACCCCTGGACTCTCGGACATATGGACTATCCGACATTAGGGCATTATAACCTTCGAACTTTTTGACAATGGACAATGTGACACCTGGACTATCGGACATATGGACTATCCGACATTAGGGCATTATAACCTTCGAACTTTTTGACAATGGACAATGTGACACCTGGACTCTCGGACATATGGACTATCCGACATTAAGGCATTATAACCTTCGAACTTTTTGACAATGGACAATGTGACACCTGGACTCTCGGACATATGGACTATCCGACATTAAGGCCCACATGTATGCCCCTAAACGGTATATATCTACCTATCTATCTCTTTAGATTTGTTGTGTATGTGTATTGTATGTGTTAGTTTTATGTATTCTTGATATTGCTCTAATCTACTGTAAATTGCACCGCCTGCTAAAATTTATTCCTTACTTCTGTACATGCCTGGAAGAGATCGCTCTGAAGCAATAAGGCCGCCTGTGTGTGTGTGTGTGTGTGTGTGTTTTTGATACTACCTCAAACATTAAGGGTAGTTACTGAAGGCCGTAATTATCACATTTTATTATTTTTTATGTTTGTTTATGTTGTTTTTTATTGTGTTTATTTTGTTTGTGTTGATGATTCATGATGATTATGTTTTTGTGAAAAAATTAGACTTATTATTCTCCTTTTAAAATTAATTAGAACGGAAATGTATCACTACTTGATACTAAGTACTTTGATTTTGTTCAAAACGTCGCACTTGTTGACGTGACAGCTGTCACAGAACGCTTCTCTCTCGTATCAAATTATTGTACGCATTACATTGCCGCTCGAAAATATTTCAAAAATTAATTACGCTCCGGTTGTTAATTCAAAATTAAAAATTTGTTCTGATATCGGTTCACAGCACTTAAATCTTCGTCTAGTTACGAGTACAGTTTAAGGTAGTATTCAAAATACACGCTGTATACCGATGTTTTCTGTACTGGTATAATGTGTTGGTGTACAATAAAGAGTTATTGTATTGTATTGTATTGTAGCACCATGATAATAAGTACGTCAATTAACGAGATTCATATTAAATATGGCCGTGGTGGCACAGTGGTTTGACCTATGGCCTCTCAAGCAGAGGACCGTGGGTTCAAACCCCGGCCCACACCTCTTAGTTTTTCAAAATTTATTTAAGGAAAACATCGTGAGGAAAGCTGCACAAACCTGCGAAGCCATTCAATGGTATGTGTGAAGTTCCAAATCCGCACTGGGCCCGCGTGGGAACTACGGCCCAAGCCCTCTCATTCTGAGAGGAGGCCTGTGCCCAGCGTATATAGGCTGAGATGGAGATGATGATTATGTTAAAACACAACGTACAATCAAGTCCTATTTTTTTTATTAGGTGCAACGTAGCTGTGGATGTCAATGTCGGCGGCTGATCGTAAAATCCGCCAGATCACGAAATTCCTAGGCATATCGTGAAATGCCGCCATTTCATGAATTGGCTAAGGGACATCCGCCATATCGTTCAAAACTCACCGTTTAGCGATTTGCCTAGTGACGTTTAGGCAGATCATGAAATTCCTAGGCATATCATGAAGCGCCGCCATTTCATGATTTGGCCAGTTTAGGCAGATCATGAAATTCCTAGGCATATCATGAAACGCCGCCATATCGGTTCTGGCACTTCGCCGGCCGCTGCCGCGGCACGCTCGCTTCGCTCGCTCGGCTTGTGCGTCGTGATCACAATTAATACTAACCACTCCTCGCTTCGCTCGTCGTACCTAAATTTTTCTATATAAATAAATAACAACTATACTTTATTTACCAACAAAATACTAACCTCTAAAATACGGGCAGACGTCCATGGTTTTTTCACATTGTGCACAGAATCCGTTTGATTCACATAAAAAGAACGGAGCTGATGTTCAAAAGCTTCTTTTGCACTTCTATTTTGAATTCAATCAGTATTTTCGGTTTAAAGATCATTTTGTTGCGACGCCGACATTTTTCACGCGCTAAACAAACACGGCCGGTCAGCTGGGCACGGCCGCCATTGCATACGCAGCGCCACCAGTGGCCAAATAAGAAACTATTTTACGATGTGCCCGGTATAGAGCTAGGAATATCGACGAATGCGTTGCTCTAATCGATCTGCCGTATTATTTCTCAGGCACATCGTGATATGCCTGGCCAACGTTTAGGCATATCATGAAATGGCGGCGTTTCACGATATGCCTAGGAATTTCGTGATCTGGCGGATTTTACGATCGGCCGCCGACATCAATACTCCGTACGAGTACAACAAAGTACATCATACGGCCGTCCTGAATCATCTGTGCACTCAATCTAATTACCCTGTCACTATTGCGGGAAAAAGCGACACGATAATAAGACTGAGTACACAGTTGAATGAGACAGATGTTTTGCTCATTCTCTTCATCTGTGCATTCAATCAAATTACCGTGTCACTTTTGCGGGAAAAAAATGCAAATTTTTACCACCTACTATGTTATCTTTTCTAGTATACGGGTTGGCCGCAGGCGCAGCTCAAAGCGGGTAAGTGCAAAAGCGTATTACCAGGTAATAGGACAAGTACATAAGCTTCTCTGCCGTACAGAAGTGACATTTAGGGATAAGAATCGTGCCTAGTTTATGCTTCTCCATCTATCGCATAGCTCGTGTTCACTCGCACAGAGTTCATAATCTTGTAAGCAAAAATTTGATCAAAAATATCTGAACACGCTTCTACGTCGTTAACAATAAAGTCGTGTTCAGATATTTCTGATCAAATTTTTGCTCACAACTTTATGAACTCGACTGTACTAGGGTTGCTACTCCCGGAATACACTAGTGAAGGTTAGAAATATCATCATCATCAGGATTTCACAATTAAAAATGATATAAAATGAATGTATTGCGTACCTAGTACAGAATATGACCAATTAGTAAGAATCAGGAACGAATCGTTATTTTGTAGTGTCGCCAATTGTTTTTCACCTTTAAAACCTCAATAACATAATAGTCTCGCCTGAATTTTTCTGGGCCCCTTACTGCCCCCCTCTAGGCTTCCAGCGCCCACAAGGGAGCGTTATCGCCCACTTTGGGGAAGACTGGTATAGAATATACCTAAACTTGGAAGATTCCGTACACAATACGAAATCCTTAGAAAAATATTACTTGATTTATTCGTAATGGCTACGGAACCCTATCTTGGGCGTGTCCGGCACGCTCTTGGCCGGTTTTTCATAGTACAAAAGCCCGTATGAATAAACTACACCAAGTCACAGAATAGATGATAGTACAAGCTCAAACGTCTGTTTTCTAATACTTACTCTTTGGTCTGTTTGTCCATGACATTTGAATAATGTGCCGCTCGAATAATAGCTGGGTTCAGCTTTCATTAGCCAAACTCTGTATTGAAGAAACAGAGGCCTTCTTGTCTGACACACTCGGGATCAAAATCGATTTTACAACTACTTTCTGTCACACGGTATAAGACGAGGGCAGAAAGAAAGAGACGGTAATGCGATGACAAACGTCAGTGCGTTAGACAATTGGCATCTGAACTTAAGAGCGTTTATACCAGCTGAGCTGGCAACGTTGCATTTTTGTTAGTTTTTCTCGATTATTCCAACTTTCTGTAAAAACCGTTATCAAAAGTTTGTTCGTTTTTAAAGAATATAAAAGTCTATCACGAATAATTATTGCAGTAGACACATTATCTTATATATTAAAAACAATTCTAATAGACCACATTTTTAATTTTCATTCAATTTTAATGGAATAATCGATAAAACTAACAAAAATGCAACGTTGCCAGCTCAGCAAGTATAAATGCTCTTAATGAAAACATCATTAATATGAAGCTCGTCATCAATATCTGACACAACAAAACGTTTATAAATATCTGATACGACTCTATTTCTAGAGCCGGTAGGACTAGCCAGATATTTTTGCACGCTCCGCTGTAGCAGATATTAATGCAGGAGACTGTACAATTTCCAACCAGAAGTATGGATAGGTTGAGTTAAACATAGATGCCATTTCAACGTTGAACGTTGGCCATGCGAACATCTTACGTGGGAATACCAGAATATAAAATTAACTCGTACACGATGTGATTTGCATTAAAATGGTGTTTCAAAGCAGAGAGAATAAAAAAAACCGCATTCAAATCGGTCCACCGGTTTAGGAGCTACGGTGCCACAGACAGACCGACGCACCCACAGACACACATAGCGGTCAAACTTATAACACCCCTCTTTTTGCGTCGGGGGTTAAAAACTATGAATATAAACAACCACAAAGATATACTTCTGGTTGTCCCAGAAACTTGAAAATTGGTGTGAAGGTAGCTCTCATAGCACAAGCAATAATAGTCAGTAACGCACTTGGCCATTTTTTTTTCAATATTCAACACACACCCACGCTGGTACGCACATAAAATAAGTACTTAGGATTCATTTTCCTGTTATTCAGGATAATGTTTTAGTATTTGAGATGTTATCTTAAATCTGGTTATTTTTGTCATCAGATCAAATGGGTGCACTTTGCCCCCTTATCCGGCGCACGGCACGTACACCGTCCACAACAGGCCAGAAGCCGTGCCTGGACAAACCTACAGCCTGGCCATACTAACGATCACCTGCGATCCTGGGTACGAATTATTTGGGAACAATGCCACGTATTGTTTCAGCAATAACAATTGGCAGCATCCCATGCCACGGTGCACCCGTAAGTAGTTATTGAATTTCGTTCTAATCTTCATTTTTGGGGTAATGTTCACGATGATTAGGAGCACCACGTATGTTTGCAGTAATATTTAGTTTGTTCGGTCTTCAGAAACTGTCATTTGATAAACTAAAATTGTGTTTAGAAACAAATGTTTCTTGGTGAATTTGTAGCTATATAAGAAGATACGGCCCTGTCCAGTCAATTTTCAAACGATTGGAAACAATTGACAAACACTTAATTTAAGATTAGGTAAACCAACCAATTTGTTTAAAAGACCAGAGGCCTTATTATCTGACACATAATAATCACAATCCTTTTCACATATTTTTTTCTGTCACACGCTTTAAGACGTGCGTAGGAGAAAGTGAATTCGATCGCGAACGTCAGCCCGTTAGACAATACGGCCTCTGAGAAGTATGAACAAACAACTCAATCTTAAATTTCGATTGCGTGCAGCTGATGCGAAACTTGCAACTTAAACTTATTTCTAGGGTTCTGCAGATTGACACCGGATCCGAGTGTTAAATATTTCTGCAAAGTGACCGGCGATGGCATACTTAGTGGGACCCGGTTGTGCCAAGAGCTTGAACCCAACGGCACGGTCGTCGTGCCGGAGTGCAACCGCCCCGTCTACTACTCGAACGGCGTTCTTCTTAACATGAACTGCTTGGAAGTTACCTGGGACCACATCGCCACTTGCCAGCCAGGTATCATCAGCCATTCCTAAATAATACTGGCAAAAGTTCTCTATGTAAACTGAACTCTGCTATTTCCGGAGAGGAGGATTGGAGGCTTTCATGCCATAATCAGGAAGCAGGCCACCTCAATGTTAAGACGCGTTTGGGACAGCACGTACACTATCTTGCGTACGCTGACCGGAAGGTGGAACTCTTCGGTTCTGCCGCGCTGGGTACAGCTCCACACAGTCATACAATAAAAAAAAATCGTTTCGCATTATCAGATTGCGGGACATCCACAGCAAAAGGCGAGAAACTTATTATCAATGGCACAAAAGCCGCTCACGGTGACTTGCCCTGGCACGCCGGCGTCTACGACAAGTCATACACCCCCTTCAAGCAAGTCTGCAGCGGCTCTCTGGTCTCCACCAAGGTCGTCATATCTGGCAAGTATCGTTGTATCTTCGAAGTCCACTTATTCGGCAGTGCAATCGTTATCAAAGAAGTCAACATGATATTTGGTGAGAAAAATGTGCATGACTCAAAATATGGTGCGATAGCATAACTATACTTGTATTATAATTTTGCTTCAATTTCAAATCACTATAATTCCATTGGGACAGAAAAGACGGATCGTATCAATCGAAAACAAAAATCGCGTGACAAACATTGACAAACTTTAATTAAGTTTATATTTAGGTACTTCACAATTCAATTTCAAAAGTCACCATGAGAATGCCTGGTAATAGAAAAACTCTTCCACCGAAGAACTCTTATCAAATCATTGAAATAATAGTTATTTGTGCAACAAGAGAGCAAAGTCGTTTTTTGGTGCGAGTGTTGATTTTGAATCCCGAGTACGCGAAGGATTCTACAATTGAATCACGAGCGATAGCGAGTGATTCTAGGTTAGAATCATGAGATCAGCGAGGGATTTCAAACACACGAAATGCATAAAACTTACTTAATCATTATTTTAAAACTTTTTCTCGAAAATGATTCATACAGTCGCCATTACATCTTTAAAAATTCACTTAAGAAGGCCAGACAACGATCAAAAGTCTCCGGTAAGTAGACAGGTTTTGAATATGGAACGGAAAAGTATCCAGTATAAAAATAAATCTTTAAATATGATTTTATTAGGATTTCTTTTGTTTGAAACATGAATACAAATAGATTACTTTCAAATTCATATAAATTGACAAATATTTGATCCAACTTTAAGAGATATGCAGTATACGGAACGAATTTATTAAAAAAAACAAGAGCAGCGGCTTTCGTACAACGGGGTTGCATACTTTATTAAAAGAGTGGGAAAATTGTAACATTTCGAAATATTTCGCTGTCATATAATTCACTATGTTTTTTAATTTCACCTCGTGTTTTTCTTCTTTAATTTGTCCTTAATTCATTATTGACATATCGATGGTGGAAGTCTCAATTTTTTTAAGGGACAAAATACCGAAAATCACTTTAAACATAGAAAATTAGAGTTTTTTTTTCTCTGTCGATTGGTAGTATTCAAGTTACGATACGCCCCTTACTTTGCTGTTATCAACATTTATTATTTTAAAATAAAATAGCTTAAGGGACATGATATAAAATTTGAGCTGAAAAATGGCGTAAATGTATTATTTTTTAATATTTGGGTCGTAAGGGCTGTGGCAGTCTCATATGTCCTTTACGACTCGACTCATGACGTTAAAAAAAAACCAACAAATATAATAAAAGGGGTATGGGTCAATTATTGTTTCATTGTCCTTTACACCCCAACATTTATAACGAATAAGATAAAAAGCAAGAAGTGGTTGGGCGTAACCTTACCGCCTGTACCTATTTCTTGTACCTAACATCAACTGAATTTCCGTAATGGAATTTCAGTCAAGGATGTTGAGGTAAATTTCTCTTAGCTACTTTGTTTATTTTAAGCTACTAAGTTACAGATCCTAATAAAGGAAGCCTTGCCCAGCAGTGGGACGTATATAGGCCGAGATGATGATGCATACATAATAATAATTGGCGTATAATTAATTATGTATGTTGAAGGTTAAAAATGGTATAATCGGAACGTCGTAAGGGACATTAAAAAACAGCAATTTATAAAATAATAAATACTTTTATGGGCGTAAGGGGTATAAAAAGCTAGAGCTAGAGTAAATTGTCGGTCGTAAGGGGCAGTAGCAAACAAACATTTTAAAAAGGTGTAATTGTATGTCGTAAGGGCATTAAACAACAGCAACTTATAAAATAAGGAATACTCTTATGGGCGTAAGGGACATCAAAAGCTAAAACTAGAGTAAATTGTTAGTCGTAAGGGACAGTAACAAACAGACATTTTAAAAATTGAGGTTACTTTATGGGTGTAAGGGGCACTTAAAGCAAAATACCTTGCTTGCTTCTTTTAGTTCATTAAAATACCTTGTTAATGTTAGGTCGTAGGAGGCTTCAAAACAGATGGTTTTTAGAACTTGTAGTGATTGAAACAACAACTCAAGCAAGCATACTCCCAAATGTGCAAGAAATAGTGCAAGCAAGCGTGCAAGAAAGCATGCAAGCAAGCATGCAAGCAAGCAAACAAGCAAGCATGTACCTAAGCAACCACCTAAGCAGGCTTGCAAGTGAGCATGTAATTTTGTCAATCAAATCAACAAACATGCAATTTTATCGGCCTGGGTTAGATGAACATCGCGGGTTACCCCGATCTCGCGATGACCGGTCTATGGTATCTCCTCCAGCGCTCATGAAGCGGGCTGGCGTCCCACTCCCTCACAGCTGCAATCAGTGTATTAGAGGAAGCATAAATAGTGCAAGCATGGGCGACGGTAATCGCTTACCATCAGGCGATCCGCCTGCTCGTTTGCCCCCTATACCATAAAAAAAAAAAGCATGCATGCAAGCAAGCGTGACGCCAGAAGGCAAGCATGCATGCAAACAACAAATCAAGCAAGAATACTCCCAAATGTGCAAGAAAATGTTCATCATGTCAGCCGAAAGACGTTCACTGCTGGACATAGGCCTCCCCCAAGGCTCTCCACTCAGACCGGTCTTGTGCTTTCCGCATCCATCGCGATCCCGCGATCTTAACCAAGTCGTCGCTCCATCTTGTTGGAGGCCTACCGACAGCTCGTCTCCCGGTCCGCGGACGCCATTCGAGAACCTTCTGGCCCCATCGGCCATCCGTCCTGCGAGCAATGTGCCCCGCCCACTGCCACTTTAGTTTCGCAATTCTTCGGGCTATGTCGGTAACCTTAGTTCTACTGCGGATATCATCATTTCTAATTCTATCCCGCAGAGAAACCCCGAGCATAGCCCTCTCCATAGCCCTCTGAGTGACTTTGAGTTTTATCGTGAGGCCCATCGTTAGCGCCCACGTCTCAGATCCGTATGTCATCACTGGCAACACACACTGGTCAAAGACTTTTGACTTCAAACACTGCGGTAATTTGGACGAAAAGACACTGCGAAGCTTCCCGAACACTGCCCAGCCGAGTCGGATTCGACGAGTGATATCTTTCTCAAAGTTGGACCTACCTAACTGGACCGTTTGTCCCAGGTATACATAGTCGTCAACAACTTCGAGCGCAGAGTCTCCGACTATTACGGGAGTTGGTACAACATGGACATTAGACATGACTTTCGTCTTGTCCATGTTCATTTTCAGGCCAACTCGGTCGGAAACTCTACTGAGGTCAGCGAGCATAGCACCGAGGTCCTCCATGGTCTCAGCCATGACTACAATGTCGTCGGCGAATCGAAGATGAGTGAAGTACTCGCCATTAATGTTGATGCCTCGTCCTTTCCAGTCCAAAACCTTAAAAGCATCCTCCAATGCAGCGGTGAACAGTTTCGGAGAGATCACATCTCCTTGTCTGACTCCCCGCTGCAGAGGAATAGGCTTCGTGCTCTGATCCTGTAATCGGACGGACATAGTGGCGTTTTCGTACAGACACTTCAACACTTCGATATACCGATAGTCAACTTGGCACCGCTGGAGAGCCTGCAGCACAGCCCAAGTCTCGATCGAATCGAAGGCTTTCTCGTAGTCCACAAATGCAAGGCAAAGGGGAGGTATACTCTTCAGTCTTCTGTATGACCTGCCGCAGCGCATGTATGTGGTCTACGGTACTATAGCCTTTTCGGAAGCCGGCTTCCGAAAGAAAATGTTACAAATTACATATTTTTTAAGGGGACGTGCAAAATTATGGCTTTTGCGCGTTATTTTAAATAATTAAAGTGGTTCTTTGAGTTAATTCACTATTTTTTAAAATTTTTCTACAGGAACTTACGTCCAAATATGTAGCAAATAAAATATAAAATGTCCTATAAGACCAAAAATCGGTTACTACATTATTTATTTATTTACGGTTTATGGGTGTAAGGGGCTATGACACCTGTATGTCACGGGCGTAAGGGACAGCTATTTTTCTTATTAAGCTTTTTACGAAAATGTCTATAGTTTCACGTTGAAAAGCAAGAAAATTCAAGATTTTACGTAATTATAACGTCCTGCTAAGTTAAACCTTAACAATGCTGTGAGGTTTGAAAATTACCAAAACTTCTTTTCGCTCTCCTGAAAAGTAGCATTTTGTCCCTTACGTCAATTGAGACTTCCACCATCGATATTTTTAATGCTAAAGGTCAACACAGTAGGTATTTTTTTATTAGGTTGTTATAATGCTTCTTGCTTAATTTAAAAGTAAAAAAACTAAGTAAGAAAAAGTAAAATTGAGCGGGATATTCGTTTATTTATGCTTGTTTGTTTGCTAATGTATCTTTCAAAATTCAAATTCAAATTCAAAATTCAAAAGAAAAGCACCGTACAAGCTTCGAGCAATAAGTACTGCTATACTAAATCCCTCTAATAATGCTCCATAACCTACTTAATATAACAGACGTTATGTAATTTTGCGGTTATATGTGTATCCGAACGTTTGTTTGTTTCTTTTAGGCCTACAGAATTTGAAAATCGAACTTAGTATCAATTTGACCCTGTCTGTCGCTTTTTTCATATTGAAGTGAAAGTGACAGATCAAAGTCAAGTTCAAATATTTGGCATTCAGTGAGTGGACCCAACCCGGCACTGTCCTCAGCATTTAAAAAAATAATTAAAAAGCTACTTTGTCTCACGGAGTGAGCAAAATGCGATTTTGCTCACTGATTTTTCATAGCAGAACCTGCTTGTTTGAGCTGCTGAGGTGAAATAGTTATTTGTGCAACAAGAGAGCAAAGTTGTTTTTTGTTGCGAGTGTTGATTTTGAATCCCGAGTAAGCGAAGGATTCTATAATTGAATCACGAGCGTTAGCGAGTGATTCTAGTTAGAATCCTGAGATCAGCAAGGGATTGAAATACACGAGATGCAAAAAACTTTGGTCTCGTGTGACACATACAATTTTTCACCTTAGCAGCGAGAACATAATTTAAATGTAACATAAGAATAAAACCACATATACCTACCTTTTTACAAAACAAACACATTTTTTAAAATTAGAATCCGATTATTATCAAATATAATAATTACATTTAAAACCATAAAAAGAGTCCAGTAGCTACAATACAAATCGCATACTCATAACATGCAATCTTAACTTCTTGTACAATGTCACACTTATTTTTTAATACTGCAAAAAGCCTCATCTCGGGGTAATTGAAAAGGTTGAACATTTAACCATTAAATATGATTTTTTATTAAGATTTCTATTAAATAAACATAAATAGATTTGTTAAAAAATCATTCAATTTAACAATTAATAATTATACTGTAGAGGCAGTATACGGAATTCTTTTATAAAAAAAAACAAGAGAAGCGGTTTTCGTGCAACGAGGTTGCATACTTTATTAAAAGATCGGAAAAATTTACATTTTGGAAATGTTTCGATATATTTTTATACCAAAAATTTAATTTAAGTTTGTAATCGACAAATTTGATCCTATCTCTTGTTTTTTTCATTTGAAGTGAAATGACAGATCAAAGTAAAGTTCAAATATTTGAATTCAGTGAGTAGACCCAGCACTGTACTCAGCATTTAAAAAAAATAATTAAAAAGCTACTTTGTCTCACGGAGTGAGCAAAATGCGATTTTGCTCACTGATTTCTCATAGCAAAACCTGCCTGTTTGAGGTGCTGAGGTGAAAAATATATTTCCCATGCATGACAAATAGGGGCTTGACATCTATATTCTTTGTATAATATTCTTAAACTTTCGTGATTTTCACTTGTAAATAACTACGTATTACTACTTCTGCTTACTATTTCTGGTGTACAAGTAAAGTGTAATTGTATTGTATTGTATTGTATTGTATTACCACAACCAGAACCTATCACTACGTTTCAATCTCATTGCAATGACCGTATCACGATCACGACTAGAATGTAGTCTACTCCCGTAATAAGTCCGGGATTTGGTAATAGTTCTCTAGTTTTTGCCTTCTGTGGCTTAGTCTGTTAACATTGTCATCTTCTACAGCGGCTCATTGCTTCTGGAATGACGGCCAACAGCCAGCCAGCAGGTACGCTGTGGCTTTAGGCAAGATTTATCGGCCGTGGAACGATTCTATGGACCTCGGAGCACACAAGTCTGATGTGAGTGTTCTTCTTGAGTTATATTCAGTTTTGGCTCCTATAGCACAGGAAGCATAATTATTGCAGCCTTCGATCAATTCGGCGGTAGCAATCGGCTTAAAGCGACACTTTGCAGTCATAGCGTGTAGTGTTAAACACGCTTTTATTATTGGCGTCACTTGTAACTATCTATGTATCTATACCAGTTCAAAAATCATTAAATAAAAAAACTTAAATTAAAAATTGAAAAAACCCCCGACACAAAAAAACGCCTGAAAAAAACACGCCGACAAAAATAATTATATATTATATATTAATATACCTAAATAATATATTTACAGAAACGTGTCGCATGACGTGTTACGTTATCATCTCTACACATATGCCTGTCAATATCAGTCTCAATCTCTTATATTCCAGGTTAAAGAAATCAATATTCCAGACCGTTTTTTGGGGGAAGCAGGCCACTACCAAAACGACATCGCGTTGGTCATCATGTCAACGCCCGTGGTCTACAACACTTACATCCGGCCCGTCTGCCTCGATCTGGACGATGAGTTTGACAGGAACCAGTTGCAAAGCTCGAGTTTGGGCGGGTAAGACTTTTTACTTGGGATTTTAGGGGAAACAATTCAGTATGCACACAGGGGGTTGACCAGCTGGGTTGATGGCGATGGTGACATCAGTAGACCTGAAGTCACCCTCCCATCGTTAGGTTCACTCATTTGCAAAAACTAAAACCAGTGCACAAATATTTATTGCAATGTAACAAAATTACAAATAGTAGATTCATCTTAAAAGTCTAAGGGGATGTTTCACCATCCATTGATAAGTCTTAACTGACGGTTAAATGTGATGCCGTCTCCGTCTATTCGAACAAAACAAATAGAGACGGCATCACATTTATCCGTCAGTTAAAGGAATTAATGGATGGGAAAACAGCTCCTAAATCTTAATCTTAGGTCTAAATACTTGTAGCAGTAGCCCGCGACATCATCTGCGAAGAATTCGTTTATCACTATCCCGCGGGAACTATATGCAGATTTTCCGCAAAATTGGCCTGTTGTTCTCCATGGTCCAATCTATCTCAATACGAAAATTTGTCAAAATTGGTTAAGTGGTTAATGCGTGAAAAGGTAACAGACAGAAAAACAGACAGACAGTTACTTTCGCGTTTATAATATTAGTATGGATGGAAGTATGGATTGACCCTTTAAGCTCGATATAAGTACCTAGTAAACTAGGTAGTAATATATGCATGTATGTATGTAAACTCTTTATTGTACAAAATAAGTAAACGAACACAGATGACCAGCAATATATATTTTTAGGGTTCCGGAGCCAAAATGGCAAAAACGGAACCCTTGTAGTTTCGCCATGTCTGTCTGTCTGTCCGTTCGTCCGTCCGCGGCTTTGCTCAGGACTATCAATGCTAGAAAGCTGTAATTTTTCACGGATATATATGTAAACTATGCCGACAAAATGGTACAATAAAAAACTAAAAAAAAAAATTTAGTGTAGGTACCTCTTATTATGTAGACGTAGTGGGTGTGTTTTTTTTTTTCTCATCCAACCTATAGTGTGGGGTATTGTTGGATAGGTCTTTTAAAACCATTGGCGTTTGCTAAGGCAATTTTTCGATTCATTGATTTTTTTTGCGAAATATTCAATTTTAAACTGAAAATTTCATTAAAATTGAGCATCAGGATGGTAGTAGTAAGTATCAAACTTTCAAGGAAAACTATAACTGCTAAGTTTCAAAATTCAAAATTCAAAATTCAAAATTGTTTATTGCATGTCACATTACAGGCATTAGGATGGAAAATTACAAACTAGGTATACATGTTTCCTTGAGAATTATTAGTAGCTAAGAGTAAATAGCAGCCTAAGGTATAAAATATACCTAAACTTGGAAGATTCCGTATAAAATACGAAATCCTTGGAAAAATATTACTTAAGTTTTTCGTAACGGCTACGGAACCCTATTTTGGGCATGTCCGACACGCTCTTGGCCGGTTTTTTATTTAAGCGTCTTCGGTGTCGAGGGCCCTCTTTTTGTTTCGGGGTTAAAACGGGGCTGTATGTCTTCCTGGCCTATCTAATAAAAGAAATAGGTTACAGGCTGGGGACTGACTTCGGCGGATGGCGTGGAATCCCCGGTGCTCTTGACTGCTGAGCTGCCGTACGTGGATGTGAGGAAGTGCCTCGATAACTTGGACTATGAATTCAGGCCCTACGTCACCGGCGATAAGATCTGCGCCGGCAGCATGGACGGCAAGTTCCCACCTTTTACTCTTTTTAGGGTTCCTTACTCAAAGAGTGCCAACAGGACGCTAATACTGAGACTCCACTGTCTGTCTGTCTATCCGTCCGTCTGTCACAAGGCTCTATTTCTTGAGCCGTAACAGCTAAACACTTGAAATTTTCACAGTATGCTATAACAAAAATACTAAAAATAAAATAAATTTAAAAGTAAAAGGGGGTCTTCACACAAGAAACGTGTTTTTTTCAGCGTTTTTCGTTGCATGGCGGCCAAGGTGACACACACGGTGCAAAAAGTAACTACAATCACCAAAAAAAGTTAAAGACAGAAAGCTATATAAAGAAAACACTTATTAGTACGTGTCGTGTACGTGTAGTGTCATTGCAAAAAAAACGTATCACGGTCACAAAATGATCATTGTATTGTACTCGTGTTGTAGGTACTCTTCACGAAACGAGTAATAATTATCTCGACGTTTTGGCCACATTACAATGCAATTCAAAACGATTGCAATGAGGGCTATCGCGAATGAATTCGCCACTAGAGGCGCTAGTGTAGCTTGAGGTCTCCGAAATGTCAAATCTCATAGTTTTGGTGAGCTACGCGGGTTTATTTATAATTAGATTTTTTTGTGAATATTTTGCATTACCTGAAATTAATTATGGCAAATATGCGTTCCGGGGCAATGAATGTCTGTGTTTTGAGACAGTTTTGTCTTTCGGAAACCTTTTTCCTCCCTTTTTTCCGAACAAAACGGGACTATGCAACACTGTGGCATGCTCGATATTTTTAAGGTACGGTTTTAAGGTGTATTAAATATGATTTTAATCTAAACTTTGTTTTAACACCCGTAATAAGAGACTCTGAAAGCCACACTTAAAAACCTCACGCAACAGTGCGCCATCTAGTGAGACAAAAAACGATAGCCCTCATTGGCATGTGGCCGAAATAAACGTCGAGATAATTATTACTCGTTTCGTGAAGCGTACAATACAATACAATGGCTCTTTATTAAGCAGCCAACCTTGTTAGTGTTTCTAACACCAACACATAGTAAGCAGGACAGAAAACATATAGTATAGAGATTTTCCAAGGTTAGCAATAGGCGGCCTTATTGTTATTATCTCAAAAATCAAAAATCCCGTAAAAAAGCCGGGTGTTGAAATTATTATCAAAAGGTATTTCCATACAAAATTAGTAGTAGCTCTTATAACACAACCGATAATAGAAGTCTGAAAATATTAATTTTATTTCATATACTTCTAGTTAGTAGGTAACCGTCTATTAAACTGAACTCAGTTTCCTAGACTGTAGGTACCTATTAATTTACCGATACTGACTCAGGTACATTTCTACTGCAGCCAGCTCGGCATCCTCCATATAAATAAGTTATAATTATAATGTCTTGCAGGTGCAACGGTATGCAAGGGCGACAGTGGCGGTGGCCTGGTGTTCCCAAGTGTGGACCGCGGCACCCGTCGCTACTTCCTCCGCGGCGTGGTGTCCACGGCGCCCATCAGTGGGCACAACTGCAACGCCAACACGTTCACCACTTTCACACACATCCTGCCCCATGCTACATTTATAAGAGGTCATCTAGTTCATAGTTCCATATGGTGTCATATCATAATGTTAATCTGTCCATCCAGCCCGAGCATCGGTCAAATTTCCTTTTAATTTATGAAATTAGTAGCCACCGTCTTATCCACTTGTGCTTTTTATAGAGTTTATTTATTTATGTATTTGAGCACAAACGGTACAATAAAACTTACATAATAAATACCTAATGACATCTAAAATTGATTAACAAAGTTGCCACAAGTTATTAGTTCCCAATAATAAAGTATAAAACGGGTATAGAAATAACAAACACACAAAGAAAAGAAAAAGTCTAGTTACGACTTGCAAAAAAGAGAACGTGCATATAAGCCATTCACAAAAAAATGCCATAAAAAATTACTTAACTACTACTAATGACAGTCTAATATTTACTAAGAGAAATGCTAAATAAATCAATGTCAGAGAATTTGCTGTTATATATTTTACAAACTTGTTTAATAAATGAGTTCGCAGCATATTTGCGATGAGTAAAGGGTACATTAAGCATACAAAAAAAATTCTCGAATTCAGGCGAGGTACTCTCAAACCTAATTTACTCAAAAGATACGGGTAGTCAATATCATTTAATAATATTTTCAATAACAGGACCTGATCTCAGAACGTGCGCCTACTCTCGAGAGATGCAATCTTCACATCAAAATGCTTTCCAGATCGCGAAGCTTTAAAGTGTAAATGTTTTGTTCTGAGGATTCTAAACCGCCGAAGAATATTCCAGAATTGGCCTCATCAAGGAGTTATAAAGATTTAAAATAGTATTAGGGGGAGGGGTTAGAGTTCGTTAATATTGATAAAATATTAAAAGTATGCTCATCTCAACTAGCCCAACCATTATCTGGATATTTTTCCGGCTCGTACTTGGTTCAGCAGATCTCGTTGGCCACACAGCGGGGCCACGCTGCTGGGATGATGTACATGGCCAAGTTACTAGCTAAATTATTCGGAATTAGTTGTGTGTTTAGTTGGTTCGATTCCCGGGCGAGACAAGCGAAGTTTAGAAGATCTTTGAATGCAGTTTTGTTTCATGTTAAAAATAAAGGAATGTTACCTTTCAGTACAATTAGCTAACTAAAGGATTTAAGGTAGTTCCCTCCAGGGCCCATTGATTTTGCCCCGCCCTGTATATGAGACCTTCTACTGCGAGCGGATCGGACTCCGTTAAGAGCGTTTCAGACGGACGTAAACCAGCGCCCCACCAGGGGTGACCTTAGCGGGAACTTGGTTAGCGGGAACACGGATTGTGTTTCGGCTACACGGAGGGCATCCACTCGGAGGGCTCGCAAATCAGCAGCGAGTCGTCTCCTGCCGTGAAATCACGTACTTTGTATCGTGTTTTAGAAATGACTCCCAATATGTCCAAATTTTTAAAAAGTGGGTCTTGCTTGCTTTGATACCTCTTCCAGACTACATGCGCAGTTCCTCGACGAAGTACTCGGGGAAAGTTGACCAAAGTACCGACCGAGTTGGACGATGTAAGACGAAGTGCCTCTCCACACTATAATAATGTATAACCTAACCTAACCTCGTTCAATTTCGCGAGCAGCGCGGAGGCAGTGAGTACCTATAACAGTTTTTCCCGCAATTGACGAAAAACAAAAAAGGAAGTGGATGAAGTGTTGGTTGAAGGAACGATGGACTCTCCAAACTTAGTTTAGTTGGACTTCAATGATAGTCATAACTTCCTACAAATATTTACGTTCGCATACGTGCATACCCGCTGCCTGTTACAGCGCAACTGTCTTTGGTTAGATGTAATCCGCCGGCTAAACAGATGTAATCCACACCCCAACTGTGGGTGGAAACACGCGCCCGTCCACCAAGGACGTTGAAGGTCATGCTATAATTTGGATTACAACTGCAGTCTATGTACATTATATGCAACCAGCCTAGGTCACCTCTGTTGGGACGTTGGATTATATCCGTCTGGAACGCTGCGCTCTTTACAAGGATGATTTCGTGGGAGTGCTTCCACTCAACTTCTATGAAATCCTTGAGAGTTTTTTTACTTACGTTTTTAAATTTACACACTTTTTAATTTTATAAACAGATCACGGCCTGGGTATCGTCTCTGTGCGTGACGGGTAAGTGCTAATGATGAATATCTAGGGACATGAACACGCTTGCATGTTATAAAACTGGCCAAGAGCATGTCGGACACGCCCAAAATAGGGTTCCGTAGCCATTACGAAAAAATTTAGTAATATTTTTCTAAGGATTTCGTATTTTATACGGAATCTTCCAAGTTTAGGTATATTTTATACCTTAGGCTGCCATTTACTCACAAACTGCTAATAATTCTCAAGCAAACTTAGCCGTAATAGTTTTCCTTGAAAGTTTGATATACTTACTACCATCCTGAATTTGTCGGCACAGTTTACATATATATCCGTGCAAAATTACAGCTTTCTAGCATTGATAGTCCCTGAGCAAAGCCGCGGACGGACGGACAGACAGACAGACAGACATGGCGAAACTATAAGGGTTCCGTTTTTGCCATTTTGGCTCCGGAACCCTAAAAACCGGCCAAGTGCGCGCACGAAGGGTTCTGTACATACCAAACAAAACTAATTATTTTTAAAAGTCGCTGAACTAATGTTGATCAGTTTGACGAGTATGATCTGTTTTAATTATTTGCTCGTATTGCAGGCCACATCCAGTATATTAAGAATGGGCTAATTATTGGCTTTAATTTGATAAATTGAAAATACAAACTGAAATATAGATGCACAGAAAAAACAGAAAAATAAGACCATCACTGGGAATCGAACCCAGGTCCTCGGTAATCCGTACCGCGTGCTATACCGCTACACCACTGATGGTCAACGGTACCGACACGAATTTCCCTATGCACCTCATATCTCAGCTTGTGTTTCTTACTTAGTCACTTAAGCAGCGAAGCTAGCGACATCTATGCCGTAAGCCCTCAAACTTTTTCGGCATAGATGTCGCTAGCGTCGCTGCTTAAGTGACTAAGTAAGAAACACAAGCTGAGATATGAGGTGCATAGGGAAATTCGTGTCGGTACCGTTGACCATCAGTGGTGTAGCGGTATAGCACGCGGTACGGATTACCGAGGACCTGGGTTCGATTCCCACAATTTCGGTTTTACGGGATGACCGTAAAAGTAAAAATTTGGAATTGAAATAAAAAATACAAAAAGATTCCAAAAAACCAATCATAATTTAATTTGATACCCATATTGTTACTATAAGATTTTTTTTTATAATTCCCACGCCGTTTCGCGGATGTCACATTGCAATATTATATACTCTATGTCACTCCGACAGATATTAAAAAACGTAATGATACCTCATATTATGTTAAAATCCAGCCGTTTAGGCAGTAGCGAGGACCATAGAAATGGACATACATACATACATAAACACATACGCTCGAAAAACATAGCCCTCCTTCGCGCAGTCGGTAAAAAGAAATGAGATCCCACCAAAAACATTTTTAAAAATTCGGCAGTTGGGGTAAATGGCGGCGAAGACTCACGAGCTCATCGCTTTCGCTGTAAAAAGTTATCAGATCCAAGGAAAAGCCAAGCCTCTTAAACCTGGCTTCACTAACCCTACTTACACCTTGGTTTAAGTGACCTGGCAGTTTCATACCTAGCTCTATTGCATATCATAAAAAATAAAACCGACACCAAAATAAATTTTTAACAAAAAATTTAACATACAAAACCACATTTTTTTTAACAAATAAAATATTTTTTGCGCCAAAAATAGAACCGACTACAAAAAAAAAATTCTACTAGCTTGAAGTCATGTCAAGTACCTACCTAAGTCAAGTTGAAGTCGGTGCCTCAGCACGACCTAGCAGGAGTGGAACTATAGTCGTTCACTTGACCTTCGTACTATATAATATTGGGCTTCAATCACTCCTGCTGGCTCGTGCTGAGGCACTGACTTTAACTTGACTTGACTTCAAGCTAGTAGAAAAAAAATCACAGGTTTTTGTAGTCGGTTATATTTTTGGAAAAAAAATCACTGTTTTATTTGTTAACATTTTTTTTCATGGCTTTTGTAGTCAGTAAGTAATCATTCAAGAAATAGTGCAAGCAGGCATGCATTCAAAGGCTCAAAGCTGCATACAAGCAAGCAAGCATTTTTTTTTTATTCGTCTGGATGGTAAACGAGCAATTGGGTCTCCTGATGGTAAGAGATCACCACCGCCCATAAACATTTGCAACACCAGGGGTATTGCAGATGCGTTGCCAACCCAGAGGCCTCAAGTGCCAGTAATTTCACCAGCTGAATTACTCTCTACGCCGAAACACAACAGTACAAGCACTGCTGCTTCACGGCAGGATTAGCGAGCAAGATGGTGGTAGAAATCCGGGCGGACCTTGCACAGGGTCCTACCACCTGAAAAATGCGAGCAAGCATGCACTTAAGCATGTAATTATGCAAGAAAGAGTGCAAGCAAGCATGCACTCAAGCATGCAAGCAAGCATGTAAGTAAGCAAGCAAGCATGCATGCAAGCAAGCTTGTAAGCAAGCATGCAAGCAAGATTGCAAGTGAGCATGTAAATTTGCAAGAAATAGTGCAAGCGGGCATGCAAGCAAGCGTAGAGGCAAGCATATAAGCCAGAATGCAAGCAAGCATGCAAACAGCAGATCAAGTAAGCATACTCTCAAATATGCAAACAATAATGCAAGCAAGCATGCAAGCAAGCAAGCAAGCAATCATGCAAGTGATCATGTAAATTTGTAAGAAATAGTGCAAGAAAGCATGCAAGCCAGAATGCGAGCAAGCAGAATTAATACGCCCGTGGTGGTAGTGAAAATTAGTTATTTAGTTTCTGACGTCAGCAAACACCGGCACCACGGCGTGACATCACCGCGCCTCGCCGCGACCAGCGGCCGCGCCCCTCCACCTCGCTAGTATATGTTTATGGCACCGCACAACGCGAGAGAGTCATTCACTGGAGCGCGCTGCGCAGACGCTTGAACCGGTCCCCAGTTCGTGTCGCTCAGATCAGAGCCAACTCCGGTGAATCGCTCCTTCCACCCTCGGCTTCTCGTTCTCCGATCCGCGTAGAACCTTGTCACACTCCCGTAACCTTGAGATCTTCCATAGCCGGCCTCGGACACCAAGTTGAGCCCGGGGGGATATTTATTATTGGTGATCCATCTTGGTTTCGGAAAGTGCTTGTACTTGGTAATCGTGGGTTAATATTACGGCGCTGTACCCATCAGAAACTAACCAACGATGTGTAAACTTAGAAGTCTTAAGTAAATGAACTAAAAGAATTTCCTTGCTCACCCGCGACCTTACGATAGCTAAGCTTATGCAAAATATGCGTGTTCATGCAGTTCCTCCACCTCCACACTGTAAGAACACACACAAATCACACAAACCCATCTATCACCACCACCTAAAACCTAAACCTAAACCTAGTTAATAAAACATGCCTTGACAGTAAATAAATAAAAATCAAGGTAGTTTTGAAAGACGGTTAAAAAAATGTATTAATAATTTGTGGGTAGTTTTGTTTTGTTTCATAAAACGTATGTGGGTACTTGGGGAGTTACAGTGACAAGTTAAAACGGTGGTTGTGGTTCGTTAGTCTAACAACTGGTAGCATGGTGTACGGTTGTGTCACTCTGAAGATGAGCTCTGGTTGAGTTCGAAACGCGTCAGTGTAGTGAGGTGGTGGTGATAGATGGGTTTGTGTGATTTGTGTGTGTTCTTACAGTGTGGAGGTGGAGGAACTGCATGAACACGCATATTTTGCATAAGCTTAGCTATCGTAAGGTCGCGGGTGAGCAAGGAAATTCTTTTAGTTCATTGATATGGACCTCCGCAAAGTAACGCCTGATTCAAGAAATTATTTAAAGTCTTAAGTAAGCAGATATAAATGTAAGCCGATCTTAATTTTGAGACCTTTAATATCTATTTTCCTTTCAGGTCTGGTTCACAGTTTGAGCCCATCACTGTTGCAAGCAGTGGAACTGGTCAACCAAAAGTTGATAAAAGGAAAGCTTCAGCTGCAAACAAGTAACCTTTTCATAAGTTTATTTTGTTAGCTGGATACCATTTACCTATTGTTTGTCTACTTGGCCATTTATTAATATTTCATTCTTGTATCAATGTTTGCCGTGGGGTGCCCGGACAAGAATAGCTATTTTTCTAGTAATTTGTTGAGTATTTGTTTTTTAATGGATTAGGGGGCAAACGTCTTATTATCCCGTGTTCTGTTATTTTTGTGTTTTTATGTACAATAAAGAATTTTACAATACAATACAAACGAGCAAACGGATCACCTGATATGGTAAGCGATTACCGTTGCCCATGGACTGCAACACCAGAAGAGTCACAAGTACGTTGCCGGCCTTTTAGGTAGAATTACGCTCTTTTCTTGAAGGCTTGAAGGTCATATCGGTCCGGAAATACCGCAGGGCAGGCGACAGCTCATTCCAGAGTTTTGCTGTGCGAGACAGGAAATTTCTGGAAAAACGCACAGTAGAGGACCGCCAACCATCTAAATGGTGAGGATGGCAGTATTGTCGCGTAGAGCTGTGGCAGAAGGATGCGACAGAAATCAACCCGAACAACTCCTCGGAGCACTCCCTGTTGGACATGCGATAGATGATAAACAGTGAAGCTACATGTCTACGCAGCGCCAATTAGGTGCTAAATAGGGAGGTGTTAAATGAATTTAATCCCAATCCGCACTGGGTCCGCGTGGGAACTATGGCCCAACCCTCTTGTTCTGAGAGGCCTGTGCCCAGCAGTGGGACGTATATAGGCTGGCATGGAAATGAATTTAAGCGAACTAAGACTTTCTTATTCATTGTTTTATTAAATTTAATGTCTATTATATTTCAGGTCTGCTGCACCCCAGAAAAAAGAAACTAAAAACCCGTTTGACTTGTTCGGAATATTTCCTGAACAGGTTCCTAATAAGCCTGCTGGGAACGGTCCGCTTGAGTCATCCATTGCAAGCCGGGTAACGAACGGAACAAAAAAACAAGCTTACATCCTCAACGGAGACTTTTTCTTGGAGCTGCGGGTGTACAACACTGCTGATATTCGCGGTGTGTTACTTCCAGAGCGTTGGAGAAAGGCTTTCGTTACTTTAAGGGCGCAAATCGATGATGAAACTGCTGAATGGGAGGCATTGCAAACATTTATTAAAAAGATTAGCGCACTTTTCAAGGACGCTGACGTCAAATTTAATTTTAACGACTAGCTTTGCCGTTAATTTTGGGGTAACATCGATTTATTTTAAACACGTGCATACAATGCAATTTTCTATACCGGCTAGAAAAAAGCTATGATTTGTTTGACAAAAATAAAACTTTAAAATGCTCTCCTGTAAAGTTAAAACCGTCTATATCAATAAATACCTGTATCTTAGGCATAAATTGACTTACAAAAATTTTGATTACATTAAAATTTAGATAAAATATCAGGTTTTTTATGTTTATACTTTTATTATACAAAAATTATAAATAGTATTAATTGTGGAGGCTTTTATGTTATAGCTTAGGATTTGTGAATATTATTCGACGAAGAATAATAAGTTAAAAGGCCGTTAGCAGTACCCTAGCGACTTTTAAGCTTAGTATTCTACATAACTTTTATAGTATTGTTATTTTAAATGAAAGTTAGATGCGATTAATACACTAGAAGGTCGTTACTACAGATAGCCGCGCTATTGTCTATTATTGCTAGTAGAAGATGCACGTTGCGTTGTAAATAAAAATGAAGTTAAAGTACCTTAACCGTTTTAAAGCTTAGATATTTTTTTAACTTTTTAATCAAAATTATTAAGCATCAGAAATATTTACTTTCAATACATTAAAAAGCCGTAATATGTGAGTCGCTCTGTAGATAACGGCTTTTTAGGTTATGATGGGACTACGATTATTAAGAGTTATGCTGTTTGAGAAGAGGTAATGACAAAAAATGAAAAGGCATACTATACTGGGTAGTTCCGAGGTCATGAGCTGGAGTGAAAGGGGTGATGGGGAGATTCACACTGAGCAACTTTTACTATGAGACCAGCCCGAAATCGCGAAAAAAAAACCATCTAATCAAGAGATAATTGATCTCTAACTATCCGAAATGTATGGAATAGCTGATTTTTTTCACGATTTCGTGGGTGGTGTTAATGGAATATAATATACTAGAAGTATAATTAAGTGTGGTACACAATAATATAAATTAAAATAAGACTAATTTAAAAATATTAATAAAAGTAAAACAAACTAATAACTAAACTATAACTAAAAGAAATTTTCCCGGGATCCCGCGGCATGGACCCAAAGATGCTGGCAGCATATCCTCGCTGATACGTTAACAATGCTGATACGTTGTGCGAGGTTTAATTAGATTAAGGATTGCTGTAATTATGGACCCTGAGTCCGAAATAAAATATATATATTTTTTTAAATAAGCGCAACGGGCGATCCGAGGCAGTGTGAGGCAACCGCTAAATAGGCCACTCCGGAGTGGCCTATTCAGCGGTTGCCATGCGGAGGCGTTTTCAGAAAAAGTTGTTGAAATTACTTTTTTTTTAGATTTGGATGAAATTCCGTTTCATCTCTCCTGTTCTGAAAGTTTAATTTTCATGGGTAGATAGCCGGGTGGAACATTGCGGTTTCATCTCTAGAGTGGGAAGTATTTTTTTTTATTTTTCGATTAGCCACCGAGTCGAAGATAATTGAGTTACGTCAATGAAACTTTTTTTTCACGTTTCGGCATGACCATCTAGATGCACGTCGTGACCAAGGATCTTATATACAACAGTGAAGGTTGAACGCCGAACATCCGTTTAAAACAAGAAATTTGAGCTTTATTACGTCACAAACATCTAAAGAAAAAGATGGAAGTCATTCGTGAAATGTGAAAGAAAGAAATGGAATATATAAAAAAGTAATAAAGGTCAAACTTCTTCGTTCGGCGTTCAACCTCCAGTTTTGTAGGTATATAAGCTCCTTGGTCGTGACCAACTCGATTTTTTTTTATAGTCAGCTGTGGCAAGTGGTCAGGTCGAAAAAGTACCGTTGGAGGTTGGATATAAGTAAATTCAAGTTACTGAATACTGAAATTCAATTTAATGTTATTCTCATTTTTTTGTACTATTTTACTTTTCTCACAGTCGAAATGAAAAGTAGAGTATCTAACTCGGGTGAAATTACCCATTTCCTCTCGAACTATTGGCGCTCTCACTTTGTTCGAGCGCCAGAAATGTCTCAGGTGAAATGGGTCACTTTCCACCCTTGGTTATCAATCTACTATTTCCTACTCAGAATCAGGAGCACTTTCGATTGTAATAGGAGAAAAAAAGTGTCCCAAGATTTTTTATTCCATTACGTTATCGTTTTCATACACGTTTCTATGACGGTAGTGTAATGGATAACACGAAATTATTTGAAAAACCTTAAACACTTTTTTTCTGCTATAACAATAGAAAGTGCTTCTGATTCTGAGTAGAAAAATGTATGATGACCAGATGGTCTCAAAGGAAGACCAGCAGACCAGCAGAGTAGCATTAGAGAGCAGAGTCGCAAGACCGGCAGATTGCTGATTAGGGACCATCTCGTGACATGCATAACTTATTTTTTTTCTCTTTTTTATTTCTTTTATCCATTGTTCTCATGTTTGTCACGAATAAATATTTTCTTTCTTTCTTTCTTTAAAAACGAAATTCCATCCAAATCCAAGAAAAAGTCATTTCAACAACTTTTACTGAAAATGCTGAGTCTCGTCTGCCTAAGTTCAGCAATTGACGTCTTCCAGCCTGACGATGATCTTGATTGTAAGTACATATGTTATAACGGTTAAGTTTCGTCGCAGCGCGTCATTAAGTTAATATTAACAAACGAATGACAAAGCGGTTAAGATCGTCAGTTATCGAGTTATTTGTTAGGTTGACCTTAAACCTGTTCTTCGGCCATTACTCGTCAGTGTTGCCGCGTGAAAATATATCCCCGGAATTTGGTAAAATTAGGATACTTTGACAACACCTATGTTGACTTTATTTTATGAATTAAATTGGGGTTTTTCCGCGTACCTTGAACCAAGGTAAAATCAAGGTCATCATCCCAGCCTATATAGGTCCCACTGCTCGGCACAGGCCTCCTCTCAGAACAAGAGGGCTTGGGCCATAGTTCCCACGCGGGCCCAGTGCGGATTGGGAACTTCACACGCACCATTGAATTGCTTCGCAGGTTTGTGCAGGTTTCCTTACGATGTTTTCCTTCACCGCAAAGTTCGTGGTAGATTTCAAATGTAATTCCGCACATGAATTTCGAAAAACTCAGAGGTGCGAGCCGGGGTTTGAACCCACGACCCTCTGTTTGAGAGGCGATAGGTCAAACCACTAGGCCACCACGGCTTTTAATCAAGAATCAAGGTACGCGGAACAAAACCCGAATTTAATATAATTTATTCATAAAATTAGTGATCACCGCGATAGTCTAAAATATTGTGTGTGACAACAACCTATGTTGACTTAGTTGTAGCTGTTGTTTGCATGAGTCTTCTTTATCCTCTTAAACCATTTTCACTAGTTTTACTTACGTAACAAAATGTTACCGACATTAAGTCGGCGGGTCAACAACTTTGCTGTTTATTTTTACTGCGCATAACTGTCAAAAATCATCAGCCGGAAGACGTCCATTGATTATAACTCGCCACTTGCATCACCAGTTGCCCGCAATGTTCACAATGTTGTCAGTCAGTTCGAGGCATGCCAACGCTTCGTCTTCCGGTGGTCGCCACTCGAGGACTTTTCTCTCCCAAAGGTTATCTCTTCTTCGAACGATGTAGCCCACCGATTGCCAGTCAACTTGCATATTCATCGGGCTATGTCGGCGACTTTAGTTCTTTGGCGAATTTCTAACTGTCAAATATGGGTAAGTAATAATAAAAACAAAACATATAATATTTACTTATAACTTCACTTTCTATATATTTTTTAATATAACATAGGTACGTTTTCTATAATGCTCATATATAATTTAATTATGTATAATGAGCTATGGACATAAATACATTGAGTATAACGATCAAATCATATAATATTCGCAACCTCTACCAACCAAAACATATAACATTCATTTAATCTTAGAACGAACAACTTAGCGCTCAAAAATATAAATAAAAAATATATATCACTTCTACGGTTTCTTCGCTGCTATAAAAAAAACCTAACATCGAAGGCTAAGGCGTTAGCCTTCTGAACCTAAAATATACGTTATACTTAATGAAATTATACTGTTTCATGTTATACATTATATGTAACGTTTTTATATAACTTGGGACGCACCCGTCAAATAACTTATATTAATATATATTAAATATATATTAATATAACTGAAAATTCTACGTTCAGTTTTAAAAAAGTAAGTCAGTTAAAATAAATTAGGATTCAGGAGTTTCCGAAAATTGACCTTAGGTATTATGAATTAATATCTTCAGGTATTTGCCGACAGCGTTTTCACAATAATCTCGACTCGAGTCGATTTTATTCCTGTTGAATGCAAGTTTAATTTCGAACTTCATAAATGACATCAGAATTCATCAGAAAGGTTCTATGTTTTTGAGAATCGCGTTAATTTGACGTTAATCAAGTGACATGTTGATTGGAGAGTGCGAAGATTCACATCGAAAAGTTATTTCATAAAAAAATACCTAGGCGACCGAGCTTTGCTTGGGATACCCGAAAACGCGCGTTTTTACAGGGATAAGCCCAAACTTTATAGATTAATTGGCCCAAAAAATGACCAATTTAGAAAATTTCATTGTAATTGTTAAAAGTTGTTTAAATTTATGAAAGAAATAAATAAATATCAAAAGAACTAGCAGTTGTCCGCGAATCCATTTGCGCAGATTTTTTCATCGCTAACAGAAAAAACGGCCAAGAGCGTACAGGACACGCCCAAAATAGGGTTCCGTAGCCATTACAAAAAATCGAGTAGTATTTTTTTCTAAAAAATTCGTATTGTGTAAGAAATCTTTCAAGTTTACTTATATTGTATGCCTTAGTTAGTCTGTCATTTACTCTTAAACTACTATTAATTCTCAAGCAATCTTAGCCGTTATAATTCTCCTTGTAAATTTGATGTACCCACTCAACAGTTTAGCTTCTAGAGGGGGGGGGGGACACGCTCGACTTTAATGAAAATTTGCACTTTAAAGTTGAATATTTCGCAAACAGATCACTGAATCGAAAAATTTCAAAAGACCTCTCTAACGATATCCCACACTACAGGGTCAGTCGAGAAAAAAAAACACTCCCACTTTGCGTATATGGGAGGTACCCTAAAAACATTTTTTTATTGTTTTTTATTTTCCACTTTGTCTGCGTGACTGATATGTGTACATCCATGCCAAATTACAGCTTTGTAGTACTAACGGTCCCTGAGCATAGCCGCTGACAGACAGACAGACGGACACACATGGCAAAACTATAAGGGTTCTTAGTTGACTACGGAACCCTGAAAACAACTATTAGGTAAGTATGTTCTTTCCAGGAAGTTATAATATCTCTATTCCAAATTTCATCCTAATTGGTTCAGTGGTTTAAATGTGAATAGGTAACAGACAGACGAGTTACATTCACAAATATTATCCATACTTACTTAATATTATAAATGTGAAAGTGTGTCTGTTTGTGTGTATGTTTGTCCGTCTTTCACGTCGAAACGGAGCGACGGATCGACGTGTTTTTTGGCATAGAGATAGTTTATGGGCCAGAGAGTGACATAGGCTACTTTTTACCCCGGGAAAATGCACAGTTCCCGAGGGAACAGCGCGCGATAACTGAATTCCACACGGGCGAAGCCGCGGGCAAAAGCTTGTTGGTAATAAAGTAAGGATTGCTCGAATAAATATAAAATGAATTTTATTTCAGATATATTTAAGTTAAGTATAATAAGTTATAGTACGCTAACACAATTAAATAATAAATAAATACGAAAAAATAAGTATAATAAATAATAAAGAAATAAAAAATTAAGTATAATAATCCTGGCTTTAAAGATATTTAAATTAATTTAAATTGAAATAAATTAACCAAATTGAAATATTATGTTCTATTCTTTCTAGCTAAGCTAAAAAGTACAGCTCAAAATTAAATTAAAAATACATAATTGAATTAGCCAAATAAATGACAAATTAAAATAAACACATTACTTACATCGGATAAAATTATTAAAAATGACATATAAGTAGACCTAACGCGTCTAAGCAACAAAATTAAGACACCTGACCAATTCACGCATAGCATAAAATGTACAGGTTAATTTAATTTGGTATCATTACACGAAAACCTAAACTAGTTTTTTTAACAATTGTGTGGCCTCGTCATAAGGAAAAACTTGTTGTAAACTGGTATCACACAGCAGTAGTGTACGGACTTCCCAGCGGAATGGGTTTATTGTTATAAGTCACAGTGTAAACAAAAAAATAGCATACCTATTAATTTCTCCGTATATTAGGTATACGCGTGTTTTTGAAAGAGCATGCGAATTATATTTAGTACACGCAAGTACTTATGCTATTTTAGTGTGGTTTAGTGTGTGATGAGGAATTAGTACAATGTTTTTGTGTATTGTTGTTTTGGTGCTTGGTAAGATAATTTTGAATTTTTGTTTACCCGCTTTTTACCTCTAGACAGGGCTATGTAGGTATTATTCTTGGTATCTATCGCCTGATTAAATAAAAATAATATTTTCAAATACATAACCTCTCGTGACTTGACATGACTTAATTTTTGGGGTATGCCCTTTTTGTGAATTAATTTGTTTCGTTTTGGTTACTAAAATTATACGAGAATTTAAAATAAAATCTTTAAAGAAACAAAACTAATTAAATCACTTGAGTTAACGCGTTACCTGATCTAGAAACACTAATTTTGTATGTCATTTCAAAATTCGACTTCGGTAGGTACTTTGGTAATTATATCCTATTAATTTCATCAATGAAGTTAGTTAGACTAATGATTGAGATAAAAACATGATTGATGTCATTAAGATTATAAAATTCTAACAAATAGAACTCTGCAACAAAACTTGCAATAATTGAAATTTTGTTAATAGCAATATTTTTTCATTAATAAAATATATATCATGGGACACTTGACACCAATTGACCTAGTCCCAAACTAAGCAAAGCTTCTATGGATATAGTCAACGGATAAACATACTTATATAGATAAATACATATAAAGGGTGTGGTTCCATTGACTTTCACTATAGTCTGTTGACGTCCGTGACAGCGGTTGTGTCAAAGTAATATTGATGATTGATGCGCCGCGCGTTTTGTTCCAAACAGACAGTCTAGTGCCGTAAGGTACATAGACTACATAGATGTCAATGTTCTAGTCTGAAAATAAGATTTTGATCCTACTAATATTATAAATTCAATGGTGCGTGTGAAGTTCCCAATCCGCACTGGGCCTGCGTGGGAACTATGGCCCAAGCCCTCTTGTTCTGAGAGGAGGCCTGTGCCCAGCAGTGGGACGTATATAGGCTGGGATGATGATGATGATGAATATTATAAATGCGAAAGTTTGTTTGTGTCTGACTGTTTGTTTGTTCTTATCTTTTCACGTCTGAACCGAACCGATTTAAGTAAGTAGATGAAATTCGGTATACAAATAGTTTTAATCCCGGGAAGGCCGTAGCATAGTTTTTATCCCGGAAAATTGCATAGTTGCCGCGGGATAGCGATAAACGAATTGTAGGCGGACAGAGTCGCGGGCTATGGCTGGTATTATTACAAATAATTGCTTTCTGATTGATAACTCTTTGACCTATGGCAGAACGATACTGAACCCACTGATGTACCTACGCGCTGGGACCAACCAATCAAAAAATTTGATAAGGCACTTGACCTAAGACTCCGTCGTAATCTTATCATATTCTTGAGGTATTTATTTATTTAAGGAGAACCAACGGCTAAAAACAATACATATATTAGTATATATATAATAGTAGGAATGGCAACACAGAGCCAATTACAGGATCCCACAGATAGCTATAGTTAGCAACAAATTTAAATATGATAGTTCCGCAGGTTATATAAAAAATTTACATTACATTAGCACGGCACTACCCAAAGAGAGAGTATACAGAATACAGATAGTTCAACTCAGTTGTACGCGCGGCCCTATGTGTGCGTGCGCTTGTAAATATACAACTTTCACGTGACGCGGCAGTCGTCGTCCGAGCAAGACGTGTTCTTATCGCTTTACCCACACATAGGGCCGCGCGCACAACTGAGTTGAACTATCTGTACCAAAGACTTAAGCTTAAGGATATTAAGATATCTAAAGTAAATACCAATGATGCGCTCAATCAAAGAACCTGGTCGCCAATCTTCGCCTCACGGATGGAATGTTATAGTTAAATAAGTCAATGTCCATCTCTTTCATCATTCATTGAATGAAAATTAAGAACACTTCTTAATATTTAGTTTGTGTCTACTCCATTAATTATTCGTTATACTTTTAATTTCTTGTAACACTTATGAACGGTGTTTCAAGAATATAAAAGTCTATAAGGAATAATTATTGGAGTAGACACATTAACTTATATATTAAGAAGTGTTCTATCAGACAACATTTTTAATTTTCATTCAATTTTTGTTGAATAATGTAGAAAAACTAACAAAAATGCAACGTTGCCATCGGGAGAAGTCAGATCTCAATCAGAATAGGTAGTACGACGTCACCCGAAATGTATCAATTCTATACTAATATTATAAAGAGGAAAGATTCGGATTTTTGGATATTTTTTACGAATAAACTCAAAAACTACGACCGATTTAAAAAATCTTTCACCATTAGAATGCTTAATTATTCCAAAATGCCACAGGCTATTTATTACCAGAAAAATAGGGTTCCGTACTAAAACTTCAATAATGTAACTCAAAGTGTAAAAAAGTTGCCACAAAAAATTTTACTTCGATATTAAATAATATATCAATATCTACAACAAACTTCGCGATACCATATGTCCAACTATTGTACTCGTAGTTATGTCACTATAACTACTTTTTAACGTTTTAAAAGTTGAAAGAAATGCCGACTAAAATTAGACTACATTATCCATACCTTTGCATTAATCCTTATCCAAATAAAACATTTCATATTCAAGACAGTTTTAATAATAATAATAATAATAATTTATTTCCAAAAATCATACACATCAGCAACATACAAAGTAATATCTGGCAGACCCCAAACTAGGCAGAGCCTGTATCTTGGGGCCTTGGAGTGCACTATGCTATTTAAAAGATTATCATACATATCTGCAATACCTAGTAGACGCGAAGTGGAACTTGAAGTAAACACCAATACAATTTAACAAAACTAAAGCGGAATGAACAAAAAAAACTGTGAGTGTGTGTGTGTGTGTGTGTGTGTGAGAGAGAGAGTGTGTGCGGTTAGTGAGGTTAGGGGCTGACACGAAATTATTTAATACCTGAAGATTACTTTTTGAATTATTCAAATCGGACAGTCCATTCAAGAGATATAATTACGAATTAAAATATATCAAGCTAATCAAAAAATGCATGAGACAACGCCTCGGCTTCGTAATAGGGTCAAATAAAGCCGAATATGGGCAATCAGGGGATAAAACTCGTGTTGTTTTGAAAATTGGTACAGTTATAACCTTGCAGTATCTAGATGAACATACTAAAAGTCCATAAGGGTGGGGGTGTGCTGACGGTGTGGGGGTTGATGGTACCTTTTTTTTAGGTTTTTGCTAGTTGTCCCCCCCCCCCTAAACCCTCAGCACAGCCCCCACCCTTTGAGGACTTCTTGAGGTTCATCTGGATACCGCAAGGTATAACTGTACCAATTTTCAAAACTACATGTATTTTTTCCCATGATTTTGTTAATTATCTCACCCTATCTCGCGGGTATAGTTTTTGGGAAAAGGAGCGGAAAAATGTGTGTGAAATGCCTTTGAGACCTTTTTACCCGCCTATCCAAAAATTGTACCCGTGCGGAGCCGGGGCGG
Organism: Choristoneura fumiferana; assembly: GCF_025370935.1. Taxonomy (NCBI): domain Eukaryota; kingdom Metazoa; phylum Arthropoda; class Insecta; order Lepidoptera; family Tortricidae; genus Choristoneura; species Choristoneura fumiferana. The sequence goes on along the minus strand of NC_133497.1, from coordinate 5,777,032 downwards.
GGCGCTAGTATTGTATAAAATGAGTGACATTTTCATACCCATTAATATGGACCTTAATTATTTACTTACAACATTTCATGAGAATTCGTTAATTAATATGCCCTGTCGGAAATCAGTTGGACATCCGGACAGACATTCAAACATGTTGGCTGAAGATGACACGGAGTCAGTGTCAATCATTTCTTAGAACCTTACCTTGAGCCTCAATCGCGTTAAGGTAAAGGGCAGACTTTCTTCGGAAAACAATAGACGAGGAATTATCAGTAAGGTCTTAGTACAAGGTTACTAAGAGTGATTAATGTAATTGTATCCTAATAAATAAACCTAGGCCAGATGACACGACAAGCTGTCTTTCTAAGCAGGTTATCTTCTTAACTTTATGAGTACATTTAACAACTTTTTTGTTTAGTAACCAGTCGCTTAAGGTTAGCAACAACTACTGCCAATGACTCCTAGCCGCAGAAAAGTACCTATACAATTGTGTTTTTTACAAATTATCATTTTGATTCCATACAAAATATTTGTCTAACAAAACAAGTTTAGTGTACTACGAGTATAGGTATTTTTACACAAGTTTACCTACTATTTTTTTGTTTTTATATTTCGGGAATGTCGGAAACGGCACTAAAGATTTTTGTGATTTTTTTTCAGCTGTGAACATTCGATCTACTTAGTCTAAATTTCTGGGAAAACGCGTGTTTTCGAATATTAGCCCGAGCGAAGCTCGGTCACACAAGAACTTTATTATTAATCTTTGTTATATTGCCTTTAGTGTTCGGGTTTTTTGGTCTTTTAGTGTAATAAAATAAACATTCAACGTTTTTATATTGCCTTCCACTCATAGGCATTATGAAAATAAGTCTTTTGAATTACATAATATTCTAAATGTATGTATACCTCAAAATAATATTATTAAGAAGTTGTTTTCCCGAAATTCACTTACTGAGCATAGCATTTATCGGGTAAACTTTTTTAGCAGAAATACTTTGCATAAAGTTCATACTTGGCATAAGAGATTATTTCGCATAAAACTTATATCGCATAAAGAACATCGCAATATTTTTCCAAGAAAAAATCCACACAGAAACGAATTGCTAGCAGATGTGTAGGTTAGTTTAGGCGTGCCCCCACCAAGACGCAAGGTTATAACTCTGTGACCTCACAAAAAACGAGCTGGTACTAGCAAATTAAGTTACGTTAGAACTGCGACCCCAACTCACATTTCAAGGTGTTAGGCTAACCAAGATTATACGTTAATTACCTATGAGTTTGAACGATATGATAATTATGCCAAACAAAACTATGCCATCTGAGATTATGCCAAAAACGCCAAAAATGGTTAGAACCTTAAGAAGATTGCCTTCTGTATTCCAGCCGCTTCCGTCCACAGCGCGGTGTACACCAACACTCCGTCAGTCTGCAGCGTCAACGAGTTCACGTGCGGAGACGGCGCCTGCGTCACGCGGGAGAGCCGCTGCGATGGCATCCAGCACTGCGCAGACAACAGCGACGAACAGGACTGCTGGAACGACTCGTAAGACTTCAATTACACCAGGCGCGGCTCACTCCATGATTTTATTTTCCGCTAAAAGTATGTCTGGGGCCCCCTAGAGTGTGCTATTCCACTACACGTGCCGTGTGCGAGCGAATACGAGTTATGCGATGGACAGAGAAGCATACAGCAGGCACGATTCTTTTTTTTTTTTATTTTGTACGGCAGTGAGGCTTCTGTACTTGTAGTATTACTTATTCTGTGGTTGCAAACTCATTTTGGCGTCAGTCCATCCTCATCCATTCAGTCCATCCAGGGCCAAATTTAGGGGAGGGCGTCCGGCCCTACAGCCCCGGGTCCACAAAAGAGGGGCCCCCACAATAGAGACTACGGATTTTATTTTCAAATTCCGACGAGTAAACAACTTTTGCTGTGATATTTCTTTTCCGCTCCTTCCGGACCTCTAAATCCGGCCCTGAGTCCATCATTCTGGTCAGAATGACGACTGAATTACCGTGCAACCCTCTCAGACTGACGGGCTAACAGTCCAGACTGATGAAAATTAAGAGAACTTTCCCTGCCGGCCGCGCGGCCGCGTTAGATATTCGTTTGAGATATTGCTGTCTTTATCGCTCGTGACATAAGAGCTCGCAGCCGTCCCCCCCCCCATACCTTCCGCAACAACGTACGTAGTTTATATCGAGATAGCTGTAGGCTTTTCAAGATTTGGGCGGTTGAATTTTGGGTTCCGTTGTCCTCATATTATACGAAAAGTATAGCACAGAAATCAATGATATTTTACAATTAAGATATTCATTTTATTTTCTATGCCTGTGATTCTTTCGATTTTTGTAAAAATGCTTTATTAGTCTGTAATTCTCGTGCAAAGTTGACATCTTTTTTTTGTAGACTTTTAAGCTCCTGTAATTCTGATATTACACATTTATGTATATGAAAATCTGAAAAAACACAGGCATAGATAATTACGTCTAGTCCATACTTACAAAATTTCATCTATTTCTGTTGTCTAGTTTTCAAACGAGACCGGGACTACGTTTGTATAGAGAATGGGACAAAGAGACTTCTCTTAAACGTTTTAATAATATTCGTCAATCCCATGTAAATGATCGAGAACCAGAATGATTATGGTGGACTAAACTGACACCAGAATGTCTAAGAAGACAAGTTGACATGAAACCAAACATTCCTGAGTCCTGAGCATTGTACCGATAAGTTTCTGAAATTGCGAAACTTCCAAATTTTAAATTTAGCAACCACTGGTTTCCCGCAAGTCTCACGATGTCGTCAGTCCACCTGGTGGGAGGCCTGCATGTGGCGAATTTTCGTGGATTAAAGGCGTTCTAAGGGGAAGGCTTTTGTTCAGTTCCGGCTGATGGTGATGATGATGAAATTTAGCAAACAATACAACTACTGAATACTGAATTTCATATAACTTTGTTCTCTGTACAGTCGAACAAATTGAAATATTCAAGACCCAGGGTGCAACCTTTCAATAATCCATTTTACTATTATTTCTTAGACAAAAGTATGAGATGTCGACATGACACTAGTAGCATAAAGGTTCCACCCCGGGTCATGATTCAATTTGTTCGACTGTACATACCACCTTATCTACATAACCAACACTGGAAGGAGCCAGATATACTACTTCAAAGAAATTTCAATGATATAGGTAATTGTCAATTTACTGTCAATTTAGATTGCGAAAAATTAAGTAAGTACAAGTCAACGCACGTAAAAAGAGCTCTGGGTGGCTAGTGGAGGGGATACGTTTGCGCATCTGTCAACTAACAAGCCAATGGCGTAACGGCCGCGCGCGCGCTCCTTCGCCCCCTCCCGCGTCCCCCACTGCTCTGCCGCCAATTTGGTCCGTATTTCGCTCACTGCGCAGGTATATCGCCAGGAGCTCTTTTTACGTGCGTTGGTTTGTACCTACGATGACGAGCGAAACGAGCAGGATTTACGTATGTACATAATTTATTGAATCAGGCGTTACTTTGCGGAGGTCCATATCAATGAACTAAAATAGTTTCCTTGCTCACCCGCGACCTTCTTCTTTTTTTAAGGTCGCGGGTGAGCAAGGAAATTATTTTAGTTCATTTTTACGTATGTACAGTTATTGTGAACCCCAACGTGCGAGCCAAACGAGCGAAGCGAGAGCGCCGTGGTGGCCAGCGAAGCGCCAAGACCAGAGGCCGTTTTGCCTAACGTTTCTAATGCTCGCGATCACAATCAAATGACAGTTTTAGTATGCGAAAACTGTCATTTGATTGTGATTGCGAGTGTCAAAAACGTTACGCAATAGACCCTCTGATTGAGTTAGGAAATAATTTGGCCCTAACCAGTGCTGGTTGTGGAACATGGTATACGGGGAACGAGGGATAACACACGACGCCAATAAGTGTGCTAATGTTATTTCTGTGTTGTTTCAGAAGTAAATTAGACTTACGTGAAATAATACTGCATCGTTACAAACGGCAGACGGCATGTAGGTAAGTTGTAAGAAAATAATAAAAGCGGAAATAAGTTTTGGTAAAAAAATGCAAGCTTTTTTTCTGACTGTACTTATTTGGACTGTACTTGTATTGTCACCCAAACTACATTTGCATACCAAATTTCTAGTCGATGCCATTAACCGTTGAAGAGTTCCGTCCTGCGGAGATGATCCTGGCCGGACCACCAGGATGTCACTACCAGATTATTGTATAAGTAGTCACACAATTTACATAAGTATACTAAATTTCAAGTCAGTCCAACTAGTGGAAGTTCGTCGAATTTAACTTGCAAGATTTGATTTACAGACAGACAGACAGATAGACAACGGGACAGGTGAAACTAAATAAAAGCTTGAAATAAATATACTTACAAGTAGTTACAAGTCTTTTCTGTTTATCAGGTTTGTTAATTATACATTTCTGAAACACCTTTTAGATAACCTTTTATAAATTCCAGCAAGGGGGATTTCCACTGTCGCGACGGGACGTGCGTGACTTTCGATAAGAAATGCGACGGCCTCGTCGACTGCCCGGACGGTAGCGATGAGACCCACGCCCTCTGCCGGAATATACGGTACGTGTTTTTTAAAAGCACTTCATTCAATTATCTCATATTGAGAAGATAAAATAACCCCCACCATCAAATTTCATTTTTAACCGACTTCAAAAAAAAGGAGGAGGGGGAGGTCATCAATTCGGTTGTATGTTTTATGTTTGTTACCTCAGAACTCCGTCATTTATTTATTTATTTATTTATTTATTTATGAACCGATTTGATTTTTTTGCGGTTGTCTAGGAATGTCTTTAGTTAGGTCCCATAAGCACCAAATCAGGATCTGATGATTGGATCTTAAGGAAATCGAGGGAAATCTTCAAATGTTGTAGGGACACCTATAGTAAATTAGATATATTTAATAGTAACTCTTGCATTTGCTTTTGAAAATCATCATTTGGTGAAGTGGAACTGATGATGAAGTCCACAATTGACCATCGGAGTTACTACTCAATAGCAAGTATTATACGGGTTGAATTTTAATTACTTTGACACCACCGTTGCTAAGCAATTTATGCTCCTCGTAATGCATATGGTCAAACGGGTGGTGAAGCACCAGGACTCCTCAATAATGAACGTCGCTGCATCGGAAAAAGCAGTCTTTCGTAAAAGGTGACGAGCAGTTGATATAAAACTATTTTATCTTAGATTATTAACACTAAAAAGCGTTAAATTTTTTTTCACAAAAAATTGAACTGACTACAAAAAACCATGAAAATAATTTTCTACCAGTCTGAAGTCGGTCGATGCCTCATCACGACCCAGCAGGAGCCATTGAAGCCCAATATGAAGTGCGTAGGTGAGGTAGATGCTATAGGTCCACTCCTGCTGGCTCGTGCTGAGGCACCGACCGACTTCAGACTGGTAGAAAATTATTTACATGGTTTTTTTGTAGTCGGTTATTTTTTTGTTATACAGAAAACTGTACATAATTAATTATGCATGATTTTTTATGCAACATCCTAATATTTACATTTGTATTAATTTTTGGATACCTACATATTGAGCCCCGTGGCTCATTAAAAATTAAAATATATACATTAGGATGCATTCCAGGATTAAATAACATAGGTACTGATCTCACGAAGATCACACTCACGAAGGCGCGCTCATCCACAGCTAATTATCAATGTGCACGAGTAAACCTCAAACTTAAACGTTGTCTTAGTCTCAGTGTGCGTGACTGACGGTACTCTTACGACTGAGGACACGTTCGAGCTACGCACACATAGACACCAAGGCGTGTGTGAACAGATTTGTACTTTATTGAATCAGGCGTTAAAAGTACTTTGCGGAGGTCCATATCAATTAAAATTAAATACCTAAAACTATCCTAACTATACTTGAAATACCTACATAAAACAAAGGAAAAAAAACTTAACAAATTATTTAAAATAGCCCCCTTAGGCAAGGTTCCGAGGATGCTGGCAGCGTTGCCTCTGTGTTAGCTAAGCATCTTTGTCCGAGGAAGCTGCCAGCTCATTGAATATTTAATGAGGGTTTTCACGGAGGCGAATGTGGTGGTAATCATCGTATGGTAATCAAGTGGTGATAATCGGTGAAAAAAAATACATTATGATAATGTTCTTATTTTATTTTATTTCTATTTCTATTTATACTTATTCAAAAAATACACCTAATTTTTGGGACTACTGAATTAAATTAATCGTAAATATCCGATATTTTGATAATTACTAAAAATATCCGATATTTTCAAACTCTAGGCTTAATCAATCTGTTATCTCCTCCCCCGGAACATACCTACGCACGACTTAGAACTTCAAATACCTAATTTTGGTTTTCCAGGTGCCCGTCGAACCTGTTCCGGTGCACTTACGGCGCATGCGCGGACGGTACCGCAGCCTGCAACGGCATCAAAGAGTGCGCCGACAACTCGGACGAGCTACTGCCCAAGTGCAGGAACGAGGTGGAAGAAGTCCGGTTAGTACGAGTACCTACCTACCTTTTCTCTGTAAAGAAACAGGCAAGCGTTAGACTACAATCACGTCTGTTGGTAAGCCACGATGGAGCACGCTTGTCTATAGACATTATAATAAATCGAAAATACAAACCGAGACATGGATGCACAGAAAAACCAGAAGAAGAGACCAGCACTGGTGTAGCAGTGGTGTAGGGGTTAAAGCACGCAGCACGGAATACTGAGGACCTGGGTTCGATTTCCAGTGCTGGTCTCTTTTTCTGGTTTTTCTGTGCATCCATGTCTCGGTTTGTATTTTCGATATGGTTTCACGGGATACCCGTAAAAGTAACAAATTTGGAGTTGAAATAAAAAATACAAACTGTCTCACAGTTTGGCGAACATTTAATTTAAGGTACAATGTATTTGCATTTTTTATTTAAATAAATTAAAAAAAAAAAAATACTCCAAAAACCAGTCATCATTATAATAAATGCCAATTCACCCTCAATTATAAGACGGTCAGAGGCCTATTCTAAACTACAAGGTACAATTCACAAGCGGTAGTCTCTTTTCAATGCATAATGTTAAACAAAGCCTACCTACTTGTAAATTGTAACTTGAACTGGTAGCTTCGTGAAATTTAATAGGCACAGATTGTTACAATCATGGAAACAGACGCATGAGACGCTGGCAGGGCATTCCACTCCTCAGCTGTCCGGATAATAAAGGACGAGCGAATACGCTTTACCTATGCGAATTTTACACCTTATCCCTTCTTCTTAAAGTGCCACTCCATTACTGGAGGTTGGCCGTTAGTTCTGAAAATGTATCCCTGGCTAATCCCGGCCCACTGCCTTATATTCCCCAGCCATGATTTTTTCCGCATTCCATGGCCGCTGTTATTTTGCGCTTGCGCCTTGTATTTTGCCCATTATTCATCAGCAGCTGATATCTGTCATGGCCAATGGCACAGTAACAAAATCCTAGTAAGAACTAAAAATATGGCTTCTATTCAATCAGACATGTGCGAGGATGTTTGTCATGAATCAAGGTTTACCCTTGAAATGTCGACAAACTTTTAATCGAACATCAGATAAAAGTCAACGTTTCCTATTTTTTCATTTCATCGAATATTTATTAACTCGAACGATTAAAATAAGTATTTTTAAAACACCGATTTTTAATTTCTGGAAATATTATTTAATAGATAGTTTATATAGCAGAACTTCATTTCATATTTTATTATTTCATACTTTTTTGAATGAAATGTATTTATTTATTTATTTTTATAGTGATTTATTTTAGTTAGGATCACAGTTCCAACCTAACCTAACCTATTTTTCTGATAGCAATTTATTTTTGTTGGGGCCACAGTTCTAACCTAACCCAACCTGCTTTTCGGGTAGCGATTTATTTTTCTGGTGTTTTATAATACTACGTCGAAGAAATAAACAGCGATATTTAGTTGTTCTGTCTCATGAATATTTGATGAAATGTTTTTTAAGCAAATAATAATCCTTGTACTGGTTGTTCTAATAATTATTTTAATATGTAATGAATAGTCGATGAAGTGAAATTACTCCAAGAGAAAATATTAGTATTGAATATTCTATGAATTGTTTTCAAAAAAACGAAATTCGATAAATAGTATGTCAACATTTCAAGGGGCACCCATGAATCAATTTATCTATGCTTCTATATCCTTGCTTAGCGCATCTCTAGTGGAAACAGCTCAGCGGAGCGAAGTTTTTATCTATGCAAAACAAGATAAGAATTTGAGCAAGGAATGTATTGCGACGGATGTCTTGCGAAATGCTAGATATTTTATCATTAAATTACATTGTAAATCTGTTTAAAAATATACCTACATATATATAGGTAGGTACCCCGTTGAGTTTCTTGCCGGATTATTTCTCAACAGAAGTTTTTCCGAACCGGAGGTAGTTTTTTTTGACATTCAAAGGTGCTTGTTATAACACTTATAACATAAATTGAATAAAAATATTGACTTTGACTTTTGACTTTGACTCAGTCCACCTCACTGCACCCTGCTTGCGTATTTGAAAAGAGCCCGCTACTTGCTTATTTGTTCTACCAAATAAACTGTCCATTAAATAATATTTCCAGAAATTAAAAATCGGTGATTTAAAAATAAACATTTTAATCATTCGAGGTAATGAATATTCGATGAAATGAAAAAAATAGGAAACGTTAAAAAAATAGAAAAAAATGAAAAATTAGGAATCTGGTGGTAACACAGCCAAAGTCGTGGAAATTGGTAGTTATTCCTATATTTTCTGATTCGTTAAATACGGTCGGTACTCGTTTCATGTTTAATTCAGTGGCCGGTTTACCTGCAAGAATGGTGAGACCATTGACTCCACCGACCACTGCGACGGCGTGGCGAACTGCAGCGATGGCTCCGACGAGACGATCGAATCGTGCGCTGGAAAGCGCTGCCCGTCGTACCTGTTCCAATGCGCATACGGCGCTTGCGTTGATAACGGCGCAAACTGTAATGGGGTAAGATTTTACAACACTTCTTCACGTCTTTAAAACGTTTTCAAACATTTTAAAAACAGAATCAACCAAAAACTTTTCTATACAAGTATCGAAACTACATACAAAAAAACAGAGTATCTGTTAACGTTGTATATTAAAAGACAAAAATTTCATTATACTTAAATGCGAAATGTTGTAAGTCTGTATGTTTGTTTGTTACCTACCTCTTCACGTGTCCGCTGAACCGATTTACATGAAATTCGGTATACAGATAGTACAAGTCCGGAGAAAGACATAGAATACATTTAATCCCGGTAAATTAAATACTTAGTTCCCACGGGATAGCAATAAACGAGTTCTACGTAAACGGAGTCGCGGGCAACAGCTAGTTAATGAATAAACGAAATTTATATTGGTGTATTCAATATTTTAATTCGAATTAAGTTTGGACTGTAGGTACACTAAAAAAAAACAATTTATTAAATGACTTCCTAAAGCGTGCACTATAAAGAGCCTATTTTCCTTCTGTCCATTCCTATCCTGAACAGACTGTAGCTGTTATAAATGTTATATCCATTCATACTATCCATACTAATATTATAAATGCGAAAGTGTGTGTGCTTGTATGCTTGTGGGTTTGTGTGTTTGTATGTTTGTCCGTCTTTCAGGTCGAAACGGAGCGACTGATCGACGTGACTTTTGGCATAGAGATAGTTTAATGGGCCAGAGAGTGGCATAGGCTACTTTTTATCCCGAAAAAATGCACAGTTCCCGAGGGTACAGCGCGCGATAACCGAATTCTACGCGGGCGAAGCCGCGGGCAAAAGTTAGTAGCGTTATATAACACTTATACCAGCCAGTGTGGGAGCACCATAGCTCGCTGCGCGAATCGCACAAATCGCCAGTGTAATAACACTCTTTTGGAAAAACTTGTATTAAAACGAAATGTTTAACAAAAACTTTTTTGATTCATCAGAAAACAGATTGCATCGATGGCTCCGACGAGGCCGATGATTTGTGTAACCGGACAACCATCGCTACTACCTACAGGTGAGTCGAGTTTGTCTTCCTAGACTTTACCCGCGACTTCGCTCGCGTTAGCCATGAAGATGCTGACAAACTTGAGCATTCAGTTGTGTCCTTCAACCATCTTTTACCATTACGTTGGCAGTGTCCTTGCTGCCAGTATTTGCGTACGTTTTTGAATAAAATTGGCTACTACAGCATGAACACATGAACGGGTGAACAACCGTAGCCATCTCGTCCAATAATTTTAGTAGTCGCTGTAGCTGAAATCGGCCAGGAGCTATATTCTCTACTATGCTATGCTATACTATACTATGTATGTAATGATATACTCGTAATGAATAAAATCCTACTTATATTGGGTTAAGATGAGCATAAATTGTTTAGCAACTGTGTTAAAGTAATTGATATTAAGCCCGTGAAGTACTTGTTATTGAGTAGTAGCTCTGTTAGTAAAATGTGATCTTTATCATCAGTTCCACTTCACCAAATGATGATTTTCAAGAGCAAATGCACGAGTTACTTACTACTAAATTCAAAATACCATCGGTTGTCATTGCAATATTTGAAGAATTCCTTCGATTTCCTTAGGATCCAACCATCAGATCCTGATTTTATGCTTAATATGGGACCTAACTGAAACAATTCCTAAACGAACTAAAAAAAGTTTTTCAAATCGGTATAAATGAATGAGTTCTGAGGGTTCTGAGGTAACAAACATAAAAAATACAACTGAACTGATAACCTCTTCCTTTTTTGAAGTCGGTTAAAATAGGATAGTTCCCTCTTTTTAGGGTTTTTCTCAAGATGCCGTCGTACAATTTAAATTTTGGGGAGTTTCAACAACTATTTATTATATATTTTCATCTAAATGCGTCCGTACCACCTATTGCACCGTATTGCACCTGTACAACGACTGACAAACGCCATAATAAGTAGGTAGTGTGTGACAACGCTCTACGAAGCCGAAATTAGCCAAGTCTCTTTCCAAAGACCGATGTGCACTTTATAGCCGGGTACTGTGCCCATTTGGCCACCTCTTCCTATTTACTCACCACATGCGAAGCAAATAATTGCTACATATAATTTTATTTCATTCCATTTCAATTGATTTCTTATCTTCAGACCAGCTGGAGCTTGCGTCCTACCAGAGTACCCAAAGCATGGAAAATACATAGTCAAAGGTATACCTAATGCCAAACCGCATCAGAGTTACCAATCAGCAATTTTGACTGTGACCTGCGATCCTGGATACGGAGTGGTAGGCATCAATACCACTTATTGCTTCAGCGGGAATGACTGGCTGGGATCTGTGCCCACTTGCAGCAGTAAGTACTTTTTGGAAATTTTAACTTAATAATTTTCAGGGTTGCGCAGTCAACTAGGAACCCTTATAGTTTCGCCATGTCTGTCCACGGCTAAGCTTTAGAGTTAGTACTAGAAAGCTATAATTTGGCATGAATAAGTATACACATAAGTCACGCCGACAAAATGGTAAAATGAAAAAATCTAAAAATTTTTTTTGGTTCCCTCCCACTGTGGGGGTGTTTTTTCTATTCAGTAATTTTCATTAAAATCAAGCGGTCACCCAAAGAAAAATTTGAAAGAATTCAGATTGGTACTACTTAAATATATCAAAACAAGAAAAATTATAGCGGCTAAGATTGCTTGAGAATTGTTAGTAGTTTAAGAGTATATAGCAGCCTAGGGTATAAAACAGGTATACCTAAACTCACAATATTTTAGACTATCGTGGTCATTACTAATTTTATTAATTCAATTTGGGTTTTGTTCCGCGTACCTTGATTTTACCGACCTTGCTTCGACGCGGACAAAACCCGAATTTAATCCATAAAATTACTTGATTTTTTCGTCATGGCTACGGAACCCTCTTGGACGTGTCCGGCACGCTCTTGGCCGGTTTTTATAGATAGAAGGAAGGTGAGACAGAGGAAGGTCAAGATTGATCTATTTTGACTAGGTGATGAAGAAGTGGGTTTTGTGTCGTATCAGGAAGTCTAATAGCGCTGGTCGAAGATCGTGCGGAGTAGCGGTTATTCTACCGACAAGAGCGTGGTCTTAAATTTAAGAAGAAAATATTTTTTACTGTAGGTTATTTGAGAAGACAGCAGATAATTGACACTATAAAATGTTTGTTTGTTCATCATCAAAAGTTATACCGTAAATTAAGGATGCATCAGAAAAAAAAAACCAATTAATTTGCAGGAGAAAATGACAATTTAAAGCTGCATTAATTAGAACCCATTCTTCAATTCCAGGATTCTGCAAGGTGACCCCACATCCGAGCGTCAATTACAAATGCAAAGTGACAGGGGAGTACGGACTGCATGGCACTCGGTTATGCCACGAGTATGAACCCAGCGGCACTGAAGTCATACCGGAGTGCAACCGTCCAAACTACCACCACAGCGGCTTCCTCGCCCACATGCACTGCATTGACGGCAATTGGGACTCTACTGCTATCTGTCAGCCAGGTACCACCAGCGTTGGAAGTAACATTACTATCATAGTTAATGATAAAATCTACGTTTACGTAAGTGGCACTGACTATTCTATATCCATAGGCAACGCAGTAGAAGTACACACGCATCAAAATGTTACCCAACTTTTTCCTGTTTTCCAACCATCGCCTGTCACATCAATACCATCTGAGAAACCCATATCAGCTCCCACTGTTTCTCCCAAACCTTCAACTGAGGCACCTGTTGCTTCTACACCTTCGCCTATCATAGCGAAACCAAGTACACCAGTTCTTCCTACCAGAGTACCTACTACGAATTATGATACCATTTGGTTTCCCAATGAAGAAGCTTCTATATCTCATGTTGTTAACGCACCGGTTGCAGCTGTGACCCCCGTGGACACAGGAGATTACTATTTTGATCAATTAGACGAATCTTGGTGGAGGATTGGGTCCTAAACACTAACGCTAAAGACTAAACCCCAGACGAATAATAGGCGCAACTTATCCTCTAAAAGAGTAACGTGACTGAATGACTAACTGGCAGACAATACAGCCTAAACCGCTGGAGCTAGAGATTTGAAATTCGGCAGACATATCATCTATTTTAATAACTAACGGGATAGAAAACTAGCCAATTTTGACTACACGGGAATGGAGTCGCGAAAGAATCATAAATCATAATACGATATACATCAAAGAACTGAAATGCCAAACCCCAGCGAGAAAATGCTGTAAAAAACGTGCCATGTCTCGAATGCAATAATTTGAATGTAATAATAAGTAGTGAAATCTTAAACAGACAAGCCATTACGTGAATGCAAAAAAACGAGTAATTGTAGCTAAAATGTGGCCTTTTATGAATTATGCCGTTGAAAATATTGCGGACATTGTTATTATAACGTGCTCTCTTTGTTATTAAGATGTCCTAGGTTCATGAGAATTAAATTTTTTATAAACAAATTATCACAATGGAGACTAAATTTGCACAGAATGTTTTTGCTGGGGTTGAGTACATATTAAAATTAGATTTTTAACAGGAACTTATTCATACTTTCGAATGGAACTTTCACGAGTTTGATATCAAAAATCGGTAACAAAACAATATTTTGATGTAAGAGAAAATTATCCAGTAAATAAAAAACCAAAGACTATGCATTTTAGTGTACTGTGACGATAGGTAATTCTCAAACTTAAGAGCAAAAGTAATGTATGGCACTGTAATTTCTCGATTTCCTTTTCTATTTAGTATTAAATAGTGCCGTAAAGTTCACATTAAGTCTCTTTTGTACCTACTGCTTTCTCTAATCTTGAAAATATTTCAATAACTTTTCTACGAGCATTGAGCATTGAGTTAGAACTGCGATCCCAACAAAAGCAAGTGTGACCACCATAAAAGTTGATTGAGTTTTGTTAAAACTACGATCCAACTAAAAGAAGTTCCTACATAAAATATTGATTGAATTATACTAAAACTGCGATCCTAACTAGTGGCTACCATAAAAGTTGTTTGAGTTACGTTAAAACTGCGATCCCAATTATCTCTCGTGGTCAAAAGAAAGTAAGATTATTAACCTTTGAGTCGATGAGATGACAAGTTTTTGTAAAGCTCTTCAATTATTTTTGATTCCTCAAAGATAAGGTGATAATAAATTAGGTACCTACCAATACTCATGAATATAAAACATATTTTTCATCACAGTTGCTCGTAAACAGTGATCAACATGCAGGCTACCTTGGTTGCAATCCCCCAAATAAAACCCTCGATGTCATGAAACCCAAGGTCGGTAAATGAGTTGTTGCGCGTACTAATTTTCTTGTCATGAAGCCCAATGTCGGTAAACGAGTCGTTGCCCGTACTGATACTGCTGCGCGCGCTGATCCTGCTGCGCGCTCAGCAGCAGGATCACACGCACACGCGGCGCAGGCGCATGCTGCGGGAGTAGGAGGGGGAGGGCAAGGGGCCAAGAGCGCAGCCTAAGTTATGGGCAATATTTGTAAGAATTATATTTTTTCTTTTACAAATATAAAATTTTACTCGCAAATGTGATGAAAAACATTATATGTCGCACCGGCGGTACTGAAATTACGAACATCGACTCATTAAAGCTCTCAGTCTTTGACTTCGGGCTTCTAATAGATTCACGTTCGTAATTCCTTATTTACCGCCCTTACGACACAATGTACTATTATGCATAAATAAACAATAAATTTGATTTATTTGTTTATAATGAAATTGCACGGTACTGAATGTTACACTATAACATAGTAATGGTGTTGCAATATCACTATGTTTAATTTCTTATATTTACCTAAATAATAAAGATTGATTCTCTTCCAAAAAATTGTACACATTTTAAGCATATTCTCAAAATTAAATTAATCACTTATTTTGTTTCCAATGGGTATAACAAAACAAATTATTAGTTTACTAATAATATGTGCAAGAAATATATTATATACTCGTATGAGATCATGACTTTGACACCTCTATCTATTTATTTACTTAATTATATTTACTATAATATTCTACTATCGTTTAAATAATATTGAACTGTATATAACACTTATTTACTGAAAAATCTTTTAATTATTTTCTAAATACGCAGTCCTTTTGTTCATTCTTAATTTTGTCCAATACTTTATTGTAAACATTTACAGATTTATAGATGTAAATAGTACATAATGGTTTTCCATTGTAATTTTTCGGAAAATTTCATATTTATTGTGCTCTCTTATTAGCTTTAGATCCATCGTTCAGCCGTACATTCACGCACACATTCAGACTGAATAATTAAGTTCCATATTATAATGATTGACAATGACAATTCCAATAATTGACACTTCGGATGCTGTCGTATTCCGATTGAAATCCGACTTATCCCGATAGAAAATATTATAGGAGACCGAGGAGAGTTGTAACAGAAGAGAGTACTGACAGAGGAGAGTAACGACAACGTAAATTTTTTCGAACTTATTAACTTCAATACTTAAATTGTCAGTACTCTCCTCTGTCACAACTCTCCTCGGTCTCCCCTATGCACTACGCCTGTATAAAGGTGTTCTAGAACACATACTTTTTTTGGTTTGGGAATAAAAAAATTAGCTATTTTTATTGTACTGTTAACAGGATGGATTTTTGTATTTTTTTTTAATAAATAAAAGTTATTTAGATAAAAACTTTTTGTTTATTTTCACCCTAATCCATCCTTTTAGCATCCTACCTTATAAAAAAAAGTTTTGCTAGGTTACATTTTTAATACGGGCTTTTTTGCTGACTGTACTTTTTCTAAATGAACTTGCACAATGACAATCTAAACTACATTATTGTTCCAAATTTCAAGTCGATTCCAATAGCCATTGAGGAGTTCCCCCATGCGGAAACGATCCTGGCTTGACCACTAAATTATTGTAGTCACCAGGTTTACATAAATATGTCAAATTATAGTCAATCCGAATGGAAGTGGGTCAAATTTAAGTTGCAAGATTTGGCCCGTACATACATACTAGCACAGAGTACATATATATAAGCCACATATTTATTTTCCCAACAACCTGTTACGAGGTTTATTGCAAAAGACGGTTATCGCAAAAATTTTAATCATAAATGACTAAAACCATGGAAAACATGAAAAGTGTGATTCTGAGTAAGAAGAACCCAAAGTGACCAGGCCTAGCAGAGCAGAACATACATCTGCGATAAAATTCAATTGTATGAGTGAGGTTCCTGATCCCACTGGGCATGCGTGCGAACGGCGCCCAAACCCCCCATTTGAGGAGTCTATTGCCTGTAGTCATTAGCGGCGTTAGCCATTGCTGGTTACGCGGCATGACAGTAGATATTACGATCTTCTTTATTAGATCCAGTTCACCAAATGATACTTTATGAATGTAGGTAAATACTTTACTTGATGTTAAAAATGACAAAATCGTTATACATAAAGCACACCTTTAAAATTAGAGGGTTGACCTCGATTTCTCTTAGATCCTATCATCAGATCCTGACTTGGTGTCAATGGGACCACCGAGGAAGTATGTCCTTTAGAACAAAAGAAAGATTTTTGAAATTCTGCCCACTATTTGGCGGAGTTATCGCGTAAAACATACAGACAAATTTGAGAACCTCCTCCTTTTTTGAAGTCGGTTGATTATTAAAAGTACTTGCTTGTTTGAAATTGAAGTCGACTACCACTATTTTTAAGCACAAGTCAAAATACCGAAAAACCGGTTTTGTAGATTTCAATCTAAAAGGTAAAAAGGTAAAAAGTTACCGGTATCCATGCCGTAGATATCATCGACGAAAAAGGATGCAGCAGGATTTGAACCCAATACCTAATTGATTAATTCAAGTACTCTTGACGGAGGTTAATATAATGAACTACACGTGCACATCTATCCCACCTACCAGGCCCAGCTTTAACCATCTAGGCGCTCCGGAGTCACGCCTTTGATGTCCTTTTAAATACGTCAAGAGACGAAATGATGGTCTTGTTGGTTAGAAATAAAATACTCGCTCCTACGTGATACTGATAAGTCTATAATAGTACATTGTGTCTTAAGGGCGGTAAATAAGGAATTACGAACGAGAGTCTATTAGAAGCCCGCAGTCGCAGACTGAGGGCTTTAATGAGTCGATGTTCGTAATTCTAGTACCGCCCGTGCGACATACAATGTTTATCATCACATTTGCGAGTAAAATTTTATTCTAAAAGAAAAAATATAATTTTTCCAAATATTGGCGATACCTTAGGCTGCGCTCTTGGCAGCATCGCCCTCGCCCTACCTCAGCATGTGCCTGAGCCGCGTGTGCATGTGGTCCTGCTGCTACGCGATGCGCAGGCTACGCAGCGCAGCAGTATCAGTACGGAAATTTACTCATTGACCGACCTTGGGCTTCATGACAAGAAAATTTGTACGCGTAATGACTCATTTACCGACCACGGGTTTCATGACAAGTACATTACGGTCGAGGGTTTTATTTGGGGGGTTGCAATCAAGGTAGCCTTCATGTTTTGACACTGTTTACGAGCAAGTGTGATGAAAAAATTAATACGCTGAGTCTAGTTTTGCTTTAGATCAGGGTTTCTCAACTTATGGCTCCACGTACCCCTGTTAAAAGTTTATAGACGACAGCGAACCCCTACCCCAACTATATTTGAAATAAAAAAATACAAAAGACTCCAAAAACCAATCTTAATCATCTTGCCAGTCTTGCAGCCACCATCAAGTAAACCTTGTCGCGAACCCCCTACCGTCGAATAGCGAACCCCTAGGGGTTCGCGTACCCCACTTTGAGAAACCCTGCTTTAGATCGTTAAATATAGGTATTAAAAATGAGTGGTTAAGTTGAACTGGCGCGCACGGCGCCCTGTGGCACCTGGTGCCCCGGGCAGCTGGCACTAATTCCTATTCCTACTTAATATTATAAATGCGAAAGTTCGTGAGTAAATATGTGTGTGTGTGTATGTATGTTACTCCTTTACGCTGAAACGGCTGGACGGATTTGTATCAAATTCGATATGTAGATAGCTGAACATCTGGAATAACACATAGGCTACTTTGTATCCCGATATTCAAACGCGATCGGGATAAAATCTTAAAATCTTTGGCACGCATGTTTTTAAAGCAACGACAATGAAAACCACGATGTAATTATTGGGAACTCCCACGGAAATTTTGGTTTGTGATGTGACTCCTTCACGCAAGAACGGTTGGACTTATAGTATGTATGTAAAATATCGTTTTAAAGCATGTTAATTTGTACAATGTACTATTTTTTTTTTGCCTTATCATATATCTGCGACTTCAGAATGCGGTACACCGACCTCACGTGGCGAGCAGCTGGTCATAAACGGGGTGAGCGCCAAGCGCGGCGAGCTGCCCTGGCACGCCGGGATATACGACAAGACATACCACCCCACCATGCAGATCTGCGGCGGCTCTCTAGTCTCTACCACCGTCGTAATATCTGGCAAGTATACCATCCCAGCCTATATACGTCCCACTGCTGGGCACAGGCCTCCTCTCAGAACAAGAGGGCTTGGGCCATAGTTCCCACGCGGGCCCAGTGCGGATCGGGAACTTCACACGCACCATTGAATTGCTTCGCAGGTTTGTGCAGGTTTCCTCACGATGTTTTCCTTCACCGAAAAGCTCGTGGTAAATTTCAAATGTAATTTCGCACATGAATTTCGAAAAACTCAGAGGTGCGAGCCGGTGTTTGAACCCACGACCCTCTGCTTGAGAGACGATAGGTCAAACCACTAGGCCACACTGGCATCTGGCAAGTATAAATAAAATAAATAAATACCATGGGCCAAATTGATTGACACCAATTTACCTAGCCCTCCACCCCGACCGGAAATCGAACCCGGTACCTCCAGCTTCGTAGTCAGGTTCTCTAACCACTTGCCTATCCGGTCGTCGTTTATACAGGATGTAATCGTTAAGTGTAGCCAGGCGATTATTTCGTAAATATAACAGACATCAGAAAAATTAACCTGATATCGAAAGTAGGTTACCCAATGAGTAAAAATCACTTTAATAACTTTTTTTAAACCAGACATACTTAACCCAAATATTAACTTCACACCCTCCCATAGGTACATTTAAAGTAACATACATACGCCGTTAGTTGAAAAGCTTTAGTATAGTCATTTGACCATTATTATATGATTCATGAATTATTTAATTTTATGCACTTAGGTATCCATATCAATCAATTAGCATTTTCAAATTTTAAGAAAAAAACATTTAGAAACATTGAGGGGTTGTCAATGTATCTCCACAACAAGGGCCCCACTTCGAGCAACTGCTGTAAACAAGAATGAACTCCCTTAAAAAAGTAATGCTAGATTTATTATTCTATAAAAGATAGTTTTATAATTTTTTTACAGTTTATTCGTGTAAATAATGAATCTTAAACAGTTTTAACTCTTACGTAGGCAAACAGCCTCAAGGAACGTCGTCGTAGGTACTAAATGTATGGGAGCGCTTAAACTTAATATTTGTAATATTACTACTTTAATTTAATAAGTTTTTGGTAAACATTTCATTTTTAATACAAGTTTGTTTTTACTCTATTTGCATTGTCACCCAAACTACATTTGCATACCAAGTTTTTAAGTCGATGCCATTAATCGTTGAAGAGTTTCGTTCTGTGGAGACGATCCTGGCCGGACAACCATGATGTCACTACCAGATTATTGTATTGTCACGCAATTCACATAAGTATGCCAAATTTCAAGACAATCCGACTACTAGAAGTGGGTCAAATTTAACTTGCAAATTTTGACCCGCACATACAGCATTTAAAAAAGTTATGAATGTGCTTTTACTCATTGGATAACCTACTTTTGATATTAGTTTCAAGTTTTCTGATATCTGTTATATTTACAGAATAATCGCCTGGCTACACTTAACCACTACACCCATGTTGGCTTGTGACATGCACAGATGCGTTTCCAGTTGAACAAAACTTCTATGTGTTTTATGTGATTTGCAGGTGGTAGGACCTTGTGCAAGGTCCGCCCGGATTGCTACCACCATCTTGCTCGCTAATCCTGCCGTGAAGCAGCAGTGCTTGCACTGTTGTGTTTCGGCGTGGAGAGTAAGACAGCCGGTGAAATTACTAGCACTTGAGGTATCCCATCTCAGCCCTCTAGGTAGGCAACGCATCTGCAAAACCCCTGGTGTTGTAGATGTTTATGGGCGGTGATGATCTCTTACCATCTGGAGACCCACTTGCTCGTTTGCCATCCAGTCGAATAAAAAAATAATATTAAAAATAATATTGTGTATGAAAATTTTTAACAAGCTACCGAAAAGCATACGGGAGCTACCCCTGACTATATTTAAAAAAAAGTTAATGCAGATACTGTTGGAAAAAATATACTACAGTGTAGGCGATTTTCTGTCGCAAGATAGTTTCTAGTACAGTTGTTTTTAGTGTTAGCAAATGTAATTTGCATGCTAGTATAAGAAAATTGTACAAATAGCAGGATAAGAAACCTTTTGTCTCATTAACATCTAATGACAGTTGATGTAACTACTTATTCTATGCAAATAAATCTTAAATCTTAAATCTTAAAAAAAAAAAAAGTGAAAACTCTTACAGTACATCTCCATGTATACCTTCGTTATCTCACTAGATGGCTTGATTACCTAACAATAAGAAATCAAAAATATAAATATGTTTCTGGTCATCTTTGCTAATTGCACTTTTTTTTGATAATTACCTATCCGCTTAAAACATATATCATTGAGTTTCGCTTGTAGCGCCATCTAGATAATAATTTTCACAATCTCACAATCTGAGTGCAACCGACTGCAGGCGACAATCGCCCTAGAGATTTTCATGCAATGAGGGCTATCGCGTATGAATTCGCCACTAGAGGCGCTAGTGTAGCGTGAGGTCTCCGAAATGTCAAATCTCATAGTTTTTGGGTGAGCTACGCGGGTTTATTTAAAATTAGAATAATTTTGTGAATATTTTGCAATATCTGAAATTAATTATGGCAAATATGCGTTCCGGGGCAATAAATGTAAGTGTTTTGAGACAGTTTTGTCTTTCGGAAACCTTTGTCCTCCCTTTTTTCCGAACAAAACGGGGACTATGCAACACTGTGCCATGATCGATATTTTTATGGTACGGTTTTAAGGTGTATTAAATATGATTTTAATCTAAAATTTGTTTTCACGCCCGTAATAACAGACTTTGAAAGCCATACTTGAAAACCTCACGCAACAGTGCGCCATCTAGTGAGACAAAAAACGATAGCCCTCATTATGATCGTGGGTGTACTATGTAAGTACTTAAAGAACTAGTTCCTGACTGATTACTACAATGAACTATATCTAACTAAATGCTTTCATGGATACAGGTTACGTTTTTAAAATAAGTTTTTATTTTAGTAATTCCCTTCCCCATAATCCACATTGATTAGCGCTAGAAACTCGATATTCCCTAAGGGCCTATGCTAGGTTGGCTGACACGGTTTGCCTGTGGTTTACACGGAGCGGAAAGACCCCTATTAAAAATATATAGTATGAGCAGCGCTTAGTGCTACGCGAGCGACGGATTGGTCCAGTGCCACTACCATGAGATTACAGTAACGTACTCGATAGCGACGGCGTAAATTATTTGTAGATGCGCTGTACAATTCTCCATACAAATAAGTTACCGTCGCTATCGAGTACGGTCACTGTAAACTCATGGTACTTAATGCGTCCACTCTGTGCACCCGCGCCAGCTGCCGTCGGCCATTAAGCAGCGACCAACCCTCAGATATGACCTAGTCTTACCAGATATCTCTTTACAGCGGCACATTGCTTTTGGACAGCAGCGGAGAAGCTTGCATCGCCCAGTAATTACGCTGTGGCTCTTGGCAAAATATACCGACCCTGGAGCGAGGCCAGGGATAATGAGACGCAAAAGTCTGACGTAAGTTGCTGCTGTATGGTAACCTGATGGTAAGATTTTAGATTCCACCATCACAAGCGACGTAAGGCAAAGACGATGTAGCATGCTTATAGGTCTACGGTCGCACAGGGAGGAAAAAGAATTGGAGAAAAGTATCGTATGGCCGTGCCTTTGTTTTGCTCGACTTGGCGGGAGCACTCCTGTGCCTCCAGATCTGTCATTTATATTGAGAGCGCGTTGAGTTTTAAGTACTCTACCCATTACACCGTATCATAACATGACCTTAAACAACGTGTCAGGCAAAAATATATTCTTTGTATCGAAAAGTACAAGCTGTCGCGTGTCATGTATGCGTTTGACATTCCGTTCCTGACACCTTCCTATCACGGACATGGCACGATACGGTATAAGCTTGTTGTATACATATCTAAACTAGCAAAGCTTTAAGTTTGAAACTCATACGTAAGATATTTGAGGATTTACTATATAAATCAGACACTGTAGAAACAAGATTACTTTCAGTTCGTTCAATAGAAGAATATCCCAAAATCGTCTTTAAAAACAAACAAAATAGATGTTATTCTGTCCCGTCAGCGAGGGGACAAAAGTAGTACAGTTTAATAGAAGAAATGTTGTGTCACATTATACTAACAAAATAAATTACTAGGCAACCAAAACAAAATAAATAATTGATAATGTAGTCCATTCGAGACTCCGTCAAATCGAGAACTAGCCAAACGATTTAGCCGTATCGATATCTAGTTGAAACGAGATCTAGGCATAAGTATGTATACGTATCTAGTCCAATTACGATATTTAGTCGAACTGAGATCTGGACTTATAGATATCTAGGCTAATCGCGATTTAGTCGTATCGAATATCTAGTCAAATAGCGATGCCGCGATGTAGACTTATTTAGATACCCCGAATTTCTAAACAGTAACTTTATAATCTTCGGTCCTTGTTCAAACACTACTTGTTCACGGATAGTGTTACGTCTTTATATCTCAGGTCAGCAGCCTTAAGATTCCGGAACGTTTTATGGGTGAGGGAGGCCACTTCCAAGACGACATCGCGCTGGTTATCCTGTCGACTCCAATCGTCTACGCCACCTTCATCCGGCCCGTCTGCTTGGACTTCGACGTAACCTTCGACAAGAAACAACTCCAACCGGGGAAAATGGGGAAGGTGAGTTTACTTGAATTTGTTTAATTAAGGTCTCTGCCACGCCCCTAACCACTGCACCATATCAGCCATGACCGTAAGAGGAACGTGACAGGAACGGAATGTCAAGCGCGTACATGACACGCGGCGACGGTTGGTTAGGAAACGTGCTAGTGGGCATAGTCTCATACTTTACAATACAATAGTTTATTTTAAGTCAATAAATACCCGAGGTGGTTAGCCACCCGAGCTTTAGCGAGGGTGTCATTTACCCGAGGGTTTATATTGACTTTTAGTCTCGTGTTGAAAACTCTATTTTTCACCTCGATTGCGAGAAAAAATAGTCATTTCTGTGAAAGAATTAATGCGTTTCTTATTCCTTCAGTCAATTAATAATTTTCTTCAGTTAATAATTTTCACTATCACTTGACGACATTGTGAGAATAATCAATTTATTTAAATCGTTTATGATTTACGCTCCACAAAAATTTCAAAGTTTTCGCGGTAAGTATTTCCTCTAACCAGACACAGATATAACAAAATCACATACACAAACTGGAATAAATAGAATGGCGCCACCTTCAATGCGGAAAAAGCATAGAACTAAGACCACGTAGACTAAGAACGTAACATTTTCGTCATGAAAATAAACTAAGCAAGTAAGTACTGGCTGTTTGAGTTTATCTAAATCACTCGAATCGAAGTAAATAAAAAAAAAATTTACTCCCTAGGTACTAAAGTACTCACTTTACTCCCGCCTCGTAAGGCTATATTGACGTACTTTTAGAGCATGAGAAGTGAAAAGAATATATTTTTGCCTGACACGTTGCTATTACGATCATGGTATGATGCGGTGTAAGTATTCAGTATTTATTTATTGCAATTCCTTTTACAAAAAAAAAAATATAAAAAATTATGCCCTGTTGGGCCATAGCTATTTTAAAATTAATTACATTAATTAACTTACACATAACATATTATGCTATTTTAACCACATGTAATTCTTAAAAAATAAATGAAATGAAATATTTATTTATTTGCTTTATCACTATGTGGATAAATACGATGTTGGAATTTCTTATAAGGTATTAACTTATAAAAGTGTCAATAGTGCTAGCTGCCCTCTAACAGTAGGCATGCAAAAATTTGACTTAAATCTAGGTTACAAAATTAATTAAGATCAAATATCAAAACTGCAAAATGTCATACACAATCGAAAACAAAATTATCATTATAAATCAAAATCAATATCATAAGAATTGTCACAATAGAATTAAAATAAAATAAATGTCGTATGTAATCAAAACTATTCCCTTAAATTAAAAAACTCATTGAGGCTATAAAAATTGTAAGCCATAAGCCAATTTAATAAAAATGATTTAAATTTTCGCATTGGCAACTCTAATAAGGCAGGCGGTAGGCTTAGGAAGAGGTTTGCATATTACTAACACTTAAAATTAACTTTAGGTAAGGTATCTAAATAAACTAAGTATACATCTATCTTCGGGACCTTGCCAAAGGCTTGCTCTTTAAGTAATTTGGTAATTAAGTTTTGTCAGCAAGTGCCTTGAGCCAGGCTTCATTTCATCGCAATAATTGCGATCATCGAATACAGGTGAGAGACAAGAGACAGAACCGGCACCAAGGCGGTTCTGCACCAACATCTGCAGACTTGTCTTGTCAGGCCCGTGGACGAACATGTCGCTCTCGCATCGGTCTATTCAGCCACCAAAGACTTTAAATGCCAAAATTCGTCGGGAACAGACGCGTAGGCCTGATTAATTTAGTTTTAGGTTTTATTTTATTTTATGTTAGTATTTTAAGTTTAGGATAGGTAGTTTTATGAATTTTCTCAAAAATGTCTGTTAAAGTTGACATTATTCTTTACATATCAGAAGGTGAAGTACATAGTTTATGGTCAGCGAAAAATTAAAAAGTTAAAAAGATTGCAGGCGCGCTAGCTCGACAATAATAAATTAGCGCGCCTGCAATAAGTCACTTTTTTTTTAAATAGTTAAAAAGGCCATGGAAATGTTAGCACAAGTCGTATACAGCAAAGTCTAATGGCCGGTATCAGATATTTTGTTGGAACTCAGGGCTTTTTTTATTGGGTCTGAAAAAGCTTGTGGTATTTTCGGTAGAAAAATACACCTGCAGTTTATTTTTAATGAAAAAAAGGCGGAAAAGCATAAGAAAAATATTGGAATAAAATTAAATGTATATATATTTTGAGAAAAAGTTTATTCTATTTCAGAATTATTCACCATTTTTGAGATAAAAATTATATTAGTCTCGGCTGGAATAGCAATAGCTGGCTTCGTATTAGTTGAACGGACTCGCAAGCTCGTCCGTTTAATACTCATACTCAGCCAGCAATTGCCTACTTCCAGGCAACGACAATAATCTACTATTAATGCTTAGTATTTATATCGTTATTCATTCGAACTAATATAGTGTGCCAGTGGATGGACATAAGGACAGTAGGCTCATTTACGCGACCGAACTTTACTTTCACTGACTATGATTCGTTGCTCTAGGTTTCTGGTTGGGGCCTGACATCACAAGATGGCCCTGCCTCCCAAGTGCTGTTGACGACGGAACTTCCGTACGTGAGCGTCTCACAGTGCATCGCCGACCTGCCCTTCGACTTCAGGGCCTACATCACTAGCGATAAAATATGCGCCGGCACTATGAACGGTAAGTGCCTACCTTTATCCTATCAAAACCTTCTCTCTTGAGCTGGGTCCACATTTGCATCATTTTGTCGTATCGACACGTGGACGCAAAAACAGCGCGATCATGCGACGCGCCGTATCTGATCGCTCGGGATCGATGTTGATACGCCTAAGTATATTATATACCCCGCACACTCGCGATCGTGTCGCGACGTGTTTTGATACTGTATCACGATACGAAGTTATGATTTGATACACAATACGCCGTGATCGCTCTCGAGGCGGTTTTTCCCCGATCATCATAGGGGATACGGATAACGTCCACACTTAATGATACAGCGTTATCATACGATACGCTGCTACGCTACGGTTAGTATGGACGCATTTTTTCACGCGACGATGCTAGTGATACGGTGTGCCCAAAGTGAGCGTCCATACTTAGGATACGCGAGCTCGATACGATACGCGTGATCGTGATCGGCAAAATGATACAAATGTGGAGCCAGCTTTAGAGACCCCCCACACTAGCATCTTTCGAGCGTCGTCGTCGTGCCGGCGTCGTTGCCAGCGCTAGCCGTTTGCCGGGTTTTACGCAGCCTTGGCGTTGTGCGTTGTAATTGTTCGCAAAAAACGATGCACCGACGTTCAGCAGCCGGCCATCGCTTGCCAATTGCCATCGACGCTGCGCGGACGCTGGCACGACGACGGCGCTCGAAAGACGCTATTTTGGGGAGTCCCTCATGTCTGAGGCTCAGGGTCAGTATCAGGGTTGCCGCCTCCACCGGTTCCTGCCGCTACGGTTCTCACGACCGTGTAGAAACTGGAGGATGACAACTAATGCAAATGAAACTGAGCTTTTACCCTTACGCTACAGGCACAGCGCTCTGCAAAGGTGACAGCGGCGGCGGCCTCGCGTTCCCAACAGTGGACGGTCAGGGCACCCAGCGTTACTATCTCCGCGGCGTGGTCTCCACAGCACCCAGGAACGGCCACGCCTGCAACGCAAATGCCTACACCAGCTTCACCCACGTTCAACAGCATCAGACGTTTATTAGTGAAAACCTTAATTATTTTTAGGGTAAAAGAACGTTACGTCCACTCTCATAAGCTCCTGCTATCTTTATCTTTAATGCCGTATCTGTTTGATAATACCTATCATGAATGTCTAAAGTGTATGTGTACTGATTTGCATTTTTTTTTTGCTCATTTTCACTTTTAATATTATAAACGAATGCATACTCGTACGAATACAAATGCGAACAACAATCTGATCTGCGTATCCGAGAGTATAATTTTGTATGTATGTACCTATGGAAACTCTTTATTTTACAAAAGAAAAAAAATAGGAACTGAGGTTTTACGTGTAAAATGGTGGATCTAATCTCTATAAGGGATCGCTACCAGTCAATCTTTGAGTGGAAAAGAGCAGCAATTAGTTAGGAACCGAAAAAGAGTTAAGTTTAAAAGTCAAAATAGTGGAAGCTAGAAGTATTTGGCATAATTTGTAATGACATAATACATAAAATGTTATAACAATCAAATTGAATAACATTTACAACAAACGCAATATAATGTACATTGCATAACAACGAAACGAGTATGAGATAAAGTCGACGGAACTCCGCGGCGGAACCTATAACCTATTTTAAAAGCCTACTCGACCAAATTATAACCCCTGAGCCCTGATCGTTATATCAATTATTTTTATGTGTTTCAATCATTATACAGAATGGCATGATTCCACATGAACGTTAAATGGCAAAAGTTGTTTTGATAAATGAACGATATGTAATTAAAACGTTATGATGATTTTTAAAAATCCATGCCATGTACATAAAGCCATGTACATAAACATCCTTTGCAAGTGAATTTTTCGAGAAAATGTATTGAAAAATCATATTTTTAATAAGTGACTCCGTACACGTTACCATGGCAACCAACTAAAATAAAACGTTTATCCAGTAGTGCGTTTATCCCATTTATGCTCTTAGCCGGAATCCATCTACTTAAGATAACAGGAATTTAATAGAGAGTGGTGAAAGAGGCCTAATACTTTACGAGGAATTTAGGCCTTGATGATGATGATGATGATGATGATGATTACTATTTATTGCATTTATTGAAATCCTCGTCTCATTGTCAGAATACGAGGGGTGCGGGGAGGGGGAGCGTCGTGAACGTCGTGAATTTCAACGGGAGATGTCACGGATAACCAGGCAGATGTGCCTGTTAAAATTACTGTCAAACATGCCTACTACAATTTAGCGTTTCGTCACATTCCGTTATTAATTTGTCCTTTTGTAAAGAAAACCTGATTTAGAAAAAGCTTGTATGTCCAGTTATTTTACATGTTTTTTTACGAGACTGAAAAAAACTATTTTTTTTTATTTACATCACAGGCCCGATACCGGATATCAATATCCGAGCGGATACCTACCGGATATGTTCCTACGGATATCGGATATTTAGTATTTGTAGTTTAAATACCAAAAAAAATAAAAATAAATTGCCTTCTGATGTGCATAAGTTCAATTAAAAAAATTGACACTTTCCCAAAACTTTTTATTTAGGTATTTAGTGACACGAAAACTCACTACGTACGTACGTAAGTTCGTGTCATGCGGTCCCTCTGACACTTATACTATTTAATACGAGAGCGAGAGGGACCGCACGACAAGAACTTCGAGTTTCGAGTTTTGTAGTAGCCCTGCTGATTAAAATGTATAAGTATACCTACTTAACTTTGTACTTTTTTATCGAAGAAAGACAATAAAAACAAATAACATTACATTAGGTACATTCGCCGTGCTCAAAATTTTTTGGCCAGATATTCGACTGGCTAAAAAAATATCCGTTACATTCTGTAATGAGGGTTTCTGTACAGGTAAAATATCGCTAGATGGCGTTAGTATCGAAAGGTTCGTTTGACGTTACATTGTTGCTTGCGATTGGCTTATATAGTTTAACAAATCACAAACACGACGCAATGAGGGCTATCGTTTTTCGTCTCACTAGATGGCGCACTGTTGCGTGAGGTTTTTAAGTATGGCTTTCAAAGTCTGTTATTACGGGCGTGAAAACAAAGTTTAGATTAAAATCATATTTAATACACCTTAAAACCGTACCTTAAAAATATCGAGCATGCCACAGTGTTGCATAGTCCCCGTTTTGTTCGGAAAAAAGGAAGGAAAAAGGTTTCCGAAAGACAAAACTGTCTCAAAACACAGACATTCATTGCCCCGGAACGCATATTTGCCATAATTAATTTCAGATATTGCAAAATATTCACAAAATTATTCTAATTATAAATAAACCTGCGTAGCTCACCCAAAAACTATGTATTTCGGAGACCTCACGCTACACTAGCGCCTCTAGGTGCGAATTCATTCGCGATAGCCCTCTCATTATATCAAAGTTTTCAAACGGACCTCATGTTGCTAGCGCCATCTAGTATCTCACAGAAACTCTAATTTCAAATACGATTGGGCTGATTCTACGCGTCTCCGCTCTGCGGGGCTACTACGAAATTGGAAGTTCGCATCGTTCCGTCTCTCTGATACTTATAACATTTAATACGAGAGTGAGAGGGATGGTAAGATACGAACTTCGATTTTCAAATTTCGGAGTAGGCCCGATGTGCCAGTGGAAGACCGCACTAAGCAGCTGTAAACTTCCTACTTGATGCAGCTTTTTAATTTCTCTTTTTATATTTTTTATTTTGTGTAAAATAAAGTCTTTTTTTTATTCCTAATTTACCTTTTTTGTACTGTCAATTATATATTAACTAGATTATTTTTATAAGGATAATTAAATCATTTTATTTTTATAAATATGTGTTTTTGCTTTTGATCCGATCTTTCAATTTCACTCCTCAACTTAATCAGAGTACTTATTTAATTATAAGTACTCTGATTACGGTATATTAAATTGATTACGGTGATAAACACAAAATAAGGGGAATGGCTACGGAATGCTACCCTGGGCATGTCCGACACGCTCTTGGCCAGTTTTTTTATTTTAAGTTACTTTAATTGAATGCGTGTATTACTACAAATACAAAGAATACACAATACATTAAGTATATAAAATAACTACGAGTAGGTTATTGTAAATGGGTGGGGATGTGATCTATATATAACTGACAGTTACCCAGACCCATAAACATTTTGTATGGGTCAATTTTACATTTTTTTGAATACTTATTATCCTATTTCTGACGAAGACAAATCCAAAAACACAAAAATCTTAAAAATTGGTCTAGCCGTTCTTGAGTTATAAATGATGTTACTAACACGACTGTTTTATATATATAAATATGTAAAGATAGGTCTTCTTATTGTGCTCCTCTTTCAACAATCATGATTTAACAGCTCATAAAAAGGATGACAATTGATTAGTGGCGCCAAAAAGGCTGCCATATTTTCCTAGAAGTATTTGCTACCCCTAACACACGTGTTTCAGTAGGCTTCCGCTGGCGAGGGTGGTTGCACGTTTCTTTGGGGATTAAATCACATTAAAGTTTTCGTAAAAATAAAATGACAATGACAACAGTCGGTTGTTCTTAAAAATTAGCTAAGATCTTTTTTAAACGAAAAATCCCGTTTCTATTTAATTCGGCGTACGGGATTTGTGCCATAAAAAAAAAGAAAAAGAACTGAAGTTTTCGTAGAACAAACATATTGCAAATTAAATCAAATTGCTAATTTACTCGGTCTTGTGCAGTGTACCTAATTAGTACGTGTGAAAGGTAAGTTTTGTAGTTTAATTTTATGTCGATAGTTGCTTTTACCCGCAGCATCGCATGCGTAAACCTTTAGGCCAAGCACTGTAATTGAACATCCGGGATTTTGCAAAAACTCCCGTGGAAATTTCAATAAATTCCATCGTGAATTTCATTGTTCCATAAAGAAAGCGCGCCAAAATTAATTCTATTTAACACAAAATAATCGTAGTGGTTGAAATTTGGATTTTTTAATATGATCCCGTAGGAATTTTGGGATACAATGTAGCCTGTGTGTTATTCTAGACTTCTAGCTAAGTATTTACATTCCAAATTTCGTGAAAAAATTCGAGTATGCCAAAATTTCCTTTATCTGTGCTATACGTTGCTTCGCACCAAATTTCAAGATTCTGAGTTTACGGGAAGTACCCTGTAGGTTTAGATTCCCTTGAGAGTGTTGAAAATTTGCAGCATAAACGGCTGTATCTTTTGATTGCGTTAGCTTAGAAGTTTGATTTTCTCACGTCTCCAAGGAACAGTAGCCTTGAGTATTTGATATGAATTTCAGTTTGATGCCTCCACGCGTTCCTGAGAAAAGGGTCTCGATAGACAGACGGACAACAAAGTGTTCCTAGAAGGGATCTGTTTTTCCTTTTGAGGTATAGAACCCTAAAAATGATTTTAACAAAGACTTATTTACACAGATTCTTAGTTTTGATTTCAAGTTTTCATTCAATTTGTTTTCTGGCTTCAGTCGGTCGGTCGGTGCATAAGTATTTCTACGTTTCGTTTCTGCTAATCAAACTTAGACTTCTGCTTCCCGCACTTGATTTAGGTACATTAGTTTCGGCACCCGTTTCGTGTCGTGATAACTCCCAGAGGCTTTGTCTTACGCACTTCGAATTACAA
The DNA here is from genome assembly GCF_025370935.1 of Choristoneura fumiferana. Taxonomy (NCBI): domain Eukaryota; kingdom Metazoa; phylum Arthropoda; class Insecta; order Lepidoptera; family Tortricidae; genus Choristoneura; species Choristoneura fumiferana. The sequence goes on along the minus strand of NC_133497.1, from coordinate 5,745,651 downwards.
TCGTTTTCAACCCCTGACGCAAAAAGAGAGGTATTATAAGTTTGACCGCTATATGTGTCTATGTGTCTGTATGTCTGTGTGTGTGTCTGTTTGTGGCACCGTAGCTCTTAAACGGGTGGACCGATATGAACGCGGTTTTTTTAATTGAAAGCTGGTTTTCTAGCGATGGTTCTTAGACATGTTGTTTAGCCGTTTTTGAGATATTGAACTTTGAAGTGACAAAGACGGGGGTTTTCCAACTTTTGGTTGGTTAGGTTATCAATGCTGTTTCCTGACACGCGGTTTAGGATGAGGGTGAAAGAGATGGCGAGTCGAGCTGGTGAGGAGCGCCGGTACGTTAAACAATGCGGCTCAGGTTGTAATAGTTGTGACCTTAACCTTCTTGAACCTTAGAAAAGAAAAGTGATTACTTGACCATCTATACAAGCCCTAGCCTTATTCGAAGGCTATTCACTCCTCCATGCACCCTCCAAGGCTATTGCTTAGGCATTCTTATAGGACAATAGAAACCAAGGCCGCCGTTATGATAATTATTTTTCACGACACTGCTCGAAAATGTGGCCACAGATAACTTAAATCCAGTACACAACACTGCCTATATTTGTGAAATTACCAGATGACTCATAAATGGCTCGCAAAACAATGTAACACATTACGGTAACAGGTCGTATATAGGTAGGTGATATATGTATTTCATAGCACGATACGACTTTTTAGAATATATTTCAGAAATTCATTCCCGGCGTGCTGAAGCGATAATTGCACCAGTCAAAAGTAATCGGCTGCTGCATGTGAAATTAAATTGACCAATGAGAATGCGTCATTTATGACTTTTATGAGGTGTTTTTTCCTTAAATGTGCTTTAATTTTTTTTAAGTTTTTTTATTTAGTTTCTCCTGTCCCGTTGTATGTCTGGGTGTCTGTTTGTCTGTCTGTCTGCCTGTAATCAAATCTTGTGAGTTAAATTCGACCAACTTCCACTAGTCGGATTGACTTGAAATTTAGTATATTTGTGTAAATTTTATGACAATACAATAATTTAGTAGTAACATCCTGGTAGTCTGGCCTGGATCGTTTCCACTGGACGGAACTCTTTAACGGTTTATGGCATCGACTTGAAATTTAGTATGCAAATGTAGTTTGGGTGACAATGCCAGTACAGCCAATAAAAAGTACAGTCAGCAAAAAAAGCTTTTTTACCAAATACTTATTAAAGTATGAAAAAATGCCACAGCATATATTTTTTAAGCCTGCTGTGCTGCTCAGTGCGCGTGCATACGGCCTCGTACGACTGCAGACGCAGCCAGGCTGCCGTTTTTATTTTTTAAATATGTGTTTTTGGGTACTGGCCACTAAGAACGGACTCGTTATAAAATTATTATGTCACAAAAGAAAAACTAAAATCGTCGGGAGCAACGCAGTCTTTGGATTGTTATTGTTTGTTTTGAGACTACGAATAAATTTTTGAGATAAATGTTTTTTTATTTTCTCGCAGTGGTAGTAAGCACAAAGCCTCTTCGGGTCGACTTTCGAACTAACTCGTTCATCTATTGCTTACTTTCCAGCCTCTACAACAATGGACTATTGCTTGCCCTGTTAGTAGTTGTTGTCATATTATTAAGTTATTTTTCCCTATAAACATTGAAATTAGTATGTTTAAACGTTATAAGGAAAAAGAACGAAAACTATACGTTTTTTACAGGGGTACCTACCTACTAATTTTTAATTAAATTTTCACTTTATTTATTTATTTCGTATCATATTACAAACATGTATGGAATTATATATAGGCTGGTATACATGTTATGCCCTGTTAGGAGACAGCAATATTAGAGAGCCAGTTCAGTATTTTATAATCTGCTGTTGTATGTAGCAACAATAGAAATTATTTAAATTTCAGCTGTCTTTTTAGTGTGCGGTGGGCGCGGCGCTGAGCTGGGACTTTACATATAAATAATATCTGGTAATTTTGGGAAAATACGTGCAATTGAAAATCAGGTGAGAGTGCGATAGTAGGATAGGTAGATTGAGTGAGAAAAAGAGAGGTAATTAGGTCAATAAGGAGTTATTGTTGATGGAGGGCGAATATTCGTAGTTAGCCTAGGGCAGTCAGAACTAAAAATCAGTCACTGGATACAGCCATGTGACAGACATACAGACGGACAGGCGACAGTAATAGAGTTACGTTTGCCATCTTTTTGGTAAGGAATCCTAAAACCACCTTGTGTAGTCAACTACAAAATGATTGATACGGCCACAGCTACAAAAATATTTATACGCGACTTTTAACTTATTAACATTAAGGTCGTGTAGGTATAGATATTTTTTGCAACTTTGGCCGTATCGATATCATTTTAGTTGACTGCACGAGTATAGTATACAATACATTATTTAAAGAAGATCTTAAGCGTAATCTGACATTATTGCACCACTGAACTATAACCATCAGGGTAAAATGCCTTGTACTAGGTCAGAGCGTTTACCAAATTGATTAACATTGAAATGTCAATGTTTGTTTCTAAATTGCCTAAATGTAAAACGTAAAGCGATATCGTTTGACCCGGATATAGGTAATTAGGGTAAATGCTTTGTTTACACAAGAATAGGGTAAAAGCCTCTTGTTTTGACACAGCCATTCGTTTCGAACACGTTTGCGTTAATCGAAATACACAGGGGTTGCTCAGCCAAAGAGTAGATGAAGAAGATGAGCTTGACTTGAACATAAGTAAAAAAAAGTAAATGGCTGGTAAGTAAAGATTTTTGAAAAGGTGTTAAGTCACTTGTCAATCTTGCCATAATTAACTAAAACGCATATAAAACGCCGCATCATAAACCGCGCGAGCCAAAAAGAAGAAAAAACGCCTCATGATGACGAGATTGAAAAGTGACAGTTGACATTTACGTTTTTTTTTCTTTAAGTATGAAGGCAGTGACTGATCTGCCCCCCGAACTAACCCTACTGGTCATTTGACGGCACAGCGCCTGACAATCAGAGTAAATTAAAAAAAAAAACATCACAGATCATTTGTAGCTCTCAACCTTGATGCAGGCAAATTGTCCTGACAGAATATAAAAAGAACTGATCTGCCATAATTGCCGCATCATCTCGATTGTAAAAAAAAAACAATTAACTATTAAAAATTAATGATTTGCCGTTCTTCGCTTTTTAGGACCAGGACTATCAAAAAATATAAAACTTTACAACTAATTATTGCTAATCATATGTCGTTGTACCTTTAATAAGCAAAACAACAAAAATCTGTAAACTAGCCGTTACCCGCGACTCCATCTGCGTACAGTTCGGCAATCGCTACCCCGCAGGAATAACGCAATTTTCCGGGATAGAAACTATCCTATGTCCTTCGGGACTCAAACTATCTGTATACCGAATTTCATCCAAGTCGGTTCAGCGGTTTAGACGTGATGAAATAACAAACAAACAAACAAACAGACTTACAAACTTTCGCATTTATAATATTATTGGGATAGTGGGATAGGAAGTGGATTATTAGGAATAGGTAGGCCACCTGCTAAAATAACAGAAAAAATACGCATTAGAATTGAGTCCTGAGACTTTTTATTCAGCCAGTAATGACACAGTATCACGTTCCCAGGGCAATTTCGTTCCTTTGTTCGTTCCCTGGGGACGGCCGGCTGGCCATATATAATTCACCGGGTCATTCACCTCGTTCCGGGTATGAACTTACTACTAGGGCGACCAGATGTCCCGTATTTTCCGGATTGTATGTACGTTTGTAAAGAAAAGAAACGAAATACAATGGACAAACTTTGAGATACGTGGACAAAAGCGGACTTATTCCTTTAAGGAATTCTACTAGTCAACCTTTGAGTGGATAAGAGGAGCAATCAATTAGGGTGAGTAAAGAGTAAGTTTAAAAGTCAAAAATAGAGGAGACTACTACGAGTAGGTATACAGTGCGTTTAATAATATAACACATAAACTGATTTCAAAGAAATTAACTATTACATACAAATAAGTAAACTACTGCATAGATACTCATAATACGTATATAATACATGAGAATTTAAAACAAAGAAATTTACTCAAATATTTAAGATTGATTGGGGTTGTCCCGTATTTTAGGCAAGATATTTTCCCGTAAAATGGAAAAACCAATACGGGACGTACATTGTCCAGTAATTTTATGATTCAGAGCAATCTATGATAAAGCTACCTCTTCGAACAATATTTATTTTCTGTGAACACCGCGCGATCCGCTCGAACGCATATTCGATCTACTGACGCTGGTGAGAGTCACTCTTCAGCAATTAGGTATATAAGATATTTAATTGATTATGGCAAAGTTTTGTAATACACGAAAAGAATTCCGTCCCGAATTTTAACCTCGAATCCCGTATTTTCAATGCAGTTGTCCCGGGATACTGGAAATCAGATTTGGTCACCCTACTACGTTTATTATCTAAAAATAGAACCGTACAAATATAAAATAAGCCTGGCTTTGTATTTACTAGGGATCGAAACTGACTTCCAGAATTCCACACTTTTTTTATTTTATTTTTAATATATTTTGTAGTTTACATTATTTTGTACAATTACCAGTTTACATACATAAAAAATAACTAACCTACGATATCACAACTATAATAATGAAAATTATACAAAGAATACCCCGTCCAAAACATCTGCCTGTGGCAGGGTTCCCATGACGCTGGCCGCATTACCCCTTCGGACCGCAAGTGAGATCCGCTGGGATTTTTAATTGTATATGTTTTACTTTTCTTTTTCAAACTTAAAGCTTTATTGCTAACTGCATTTCCTAAGCGACTGTCTGAAGGAAGGTTATAATATGTTTTTGAACGTAGGTATATTTAAGTATATATGTATATATTCTTCTTTGTACCCTATATAAACGGCTGGACGGTTTTCAACATATGAGGCACAAGATAGTTTCATGGTGTCATTCAGTTCAGTCAACTTTTTTTTTTATGGTATAGGGGGAAAACGAGCAGGTGGATCGCCTGATGGTAAGCGATTACCGTCGCCCGTGGACACCTGCAACACCAGAAGAGTCACAAGTGCGTTGCCGGCCTTTAAGGTAGGAGTACGCTCTTTTCTTGAAAACTTGAAGGTCATATCGGTCCGGGAATAGTAACGTATCGAAGTATATAATAAAAGTAGCTTTTTAACTTTGCTAATACACGAGTATGAGTACATAGTGGAATCAGGCCGATCACTAGTTCGATAAAATACAAAGTTTTATTATGAAAACCAACTTAGTTTCCAAAAGGAAATTGCAATATTAAGTTAAGCGCGAAACTTTTTAAATTTAGACTGTAGATTGAATAAATGGGTCGTACAGAACTATAATTTGACGAACCGCACTAGAATATAACACTCAACAGAGGCCTTAGTGTCTGAATCTAACCTAAGTATTTTGACCACAAGACGTTAACAGGGCAAAATAAAAAAAACATTTAAAAATACAGGCTGTCCGGATCATAGGGCTTTTAATGCAAGGTTCCCATCGATTATATTCGCATTACTGAGCTAATTTATTTTGTACTAGCTTAAGCCCGCGACTTCGTCTGCGCGGATCTAGGTTATCGCGCGGTGGCGCCCTCTACCGGAATAAAAGGTATCCTATGTTGATCCTTGGGGTTCAAAATACCTATATACCAAATTTCATCAAAATCGATTCAGTGGTTTCGACGTGAAAGCGTAACAGACAGACAGACAGGCAGACAGACAGACAGACAGAGTTACTTTCGTATTTATAATATTAAGTAGGGATAATTTTGAAATAACTTGCCTTTAGATAATTCATTGATCCTCTAATCGTTAAATTCGTGTATCTGACATGGCGATATTATCACTGTCTCATTCTCTCATGGTACATTGGCAAAATTTAATTGGTAAAGGGGTCCATAAATAATTTTTCACTTCTCATGCTCATAAAACGTTAAACGTCTCTGCATATCGAGACTAAAGCTCCTTTTTATTCTCTAGGGATTAAAGTATTTTTTTTTTAATTTTCATTGGAAACCCGTAAACAGCCAACACGGTGTTTGTGAATGGCGGATTTTAAAGCGAGGAAATAAGCTCAAAATGACAACTATAAAAAACACGATTTAATTTCGTGAAACGCAATTAAGGATTACGAATATGAATCTATTTAATTATATAAAGGATTAATTCATTTTATTATGCGTAGTCCAATTAGTTTTAAAGTAGTTTTCAATTTTGAAACTATTGGCTAAATATGCAAGCTTTTAAAGCGTCACTTCATAAACAATACAATAAAACCGCGCATCAAATTTTTTTTGCTTAATGAATTTTGAACAGATGGCCTGACCATTAGTCGAGCGTACGTTTTTAAAAGTAATATTGTAATTTTGAACAACACTTTACTATTTTTTCCTCGCATTCAAAGTGAAAAGTAGAGTGTTTAACGAGAGACTAAGCAACCGTAATACCACTCGAACTACAGCCACCCTCGCTCTGCTCGGGTGGATAAATATCTCGTGCCATTATTGCTCATTTTAGTCCCTTGTCGAACAATCTACTAACATTTGACGTCTCTTTGATATAATATTTTTTATCAATATACTGTCAATTTATTATTGTATTATAGACATTGAGAATTACATTCAATATGTAAATATAAGAAATAAAATAAACACTGGTCATATTTTAAATACTAGCTCACATGTGCGCAGCGGAAACATATAAGCTAAAAATCGTTCGAATACTCAAGTAAAGTCACAATTAATGTATGTCATTATTGCAAACCTGCACATACCGCCCTAGTTTCATGACAAATGATGTCAAATTTGGGTCGCGGGTGTGCGGTGACTGGCTTGTTATGTTGACGATAATGACGTACCAATCGAGAATTTATCAGAGCTCAGGTAACCATGTAGCTCTACATGAACTACTTTAAAAAGTTTCGTACCTTGAAATGAACCTAACCACAAAAAAAATATTTTTAATACAAGCTTTTTTTTGCCGACTGCACTTTTTGTTGACTGTACTTGCATTGTCACCCAAACTACATTTCCATACCAAGTTTCAAGTCGATGCTATTAACCGTTGAAGAGTTTCGTCCTGTGGAGACGATCATGGCCGGCCTACCAGAATGTCACTACCAGATTATTGTATTGTCACGCAATTTACATTAGTAATATCAAATTTCAAGTCAATCGAACTACTGGAAGTTGGTCGAATTTAACTAGCAATATTTGATTACAGACAGACAAAGGGACTGGTGAAACTAGATAAAAGCTTGTAAAAGGTACCTTTATAGGGTCACTTCATTATCCGTCTGTCTTTACAGACAATATTATATTATTATTTAATATTATTGTCTACTAAACTGATTCTAGTATTTGAAGCAAACAACGCCAACATGTTTTGTGAAAAAGGCATAACTAAAAGGTAAAGGCACTGAAAAAAATATGAAAACGAGTACTGCCTTTTCGCAACGTAACGTTTGGCAACCTGTTTCATTTCGCAACTTTTCATTTCGCAAACTCTAAAACTGTAAATATTTCAGGATTTATTTCAGGGCCATCGTGTAGAACCCTTTTGGTTAGGTTAGGTTAGTTTTATTAAAATAAAACAGTTGGGAAATGAAAAGATGCGAAATGAAACAGGTTGCCAAACGTTATTCGCCGAAACATTAGTAAACCTATGAAAAATATGTAGTTTTTCTAATACAACGAGGTAAACACAGGTCTTTCGAAGCTGCAAACTTAAATATTATGAACAACACTAGTAATAGGCGGTATGGTAGTAATCTAATTACTTAAGAAATAACCTAACCGACCAAAAGTTGAAAAACCCCCGACTTTGTCACTTCAAATTTCAAAATCTTAAAAACGGCTGAACTGATTTTGATAAGACATATCTAAGAACCATCGCTAGAAAATCTGCTTTCAAATAAAAAAACCCGCACTCAATTCGGTCCAACCGTTTAAGAGTTACGGTGCCACAGACAGACACAAAGACACACACACATAGCGGTCAAACTTATAACACCCCTCTTTTTGCGCCGGGGGTTAAAAATGAACAATAGCATTTTTCGATTTTAGCGATTTTTTAGTAAATCGGCCTAATGTTTTTTTTTTCAGAGTAAAAATGGGCGGCAAAAGTGGACGGACGTCTCAGTTTGCAGCAGCCGTGCTGTTGGCAGTTAACTTTACCGCCATGGTAAGCTATTAACAGTCTAAATTTATTTATTTATTTATTTACTTAGGAACCAATACCGAACAACGGCTAACTGATAGATCGATATATAGTATCAATGGAGTTATATCTTCAAGAATTGAACTGTATTGAACAATCTAAGGTAGCCCCAAATGTAGAGATTTACTTGCGAAAATTTAGACTTGCATACGTACATTTTGTATGACAATTACAAATACAAATAGTTTATTTCCAAAAATCCTCGTGAAAACACTCGCAGTAGAGGGAGACTGCCAATGAGGTGGAAGGACGATATCTGCCGACAGGCGGGTGGAGAATGGATGCATATGGCTGTCGATCGCCAGGCGTGGAGAAATGGAGAGGAGGCCTATGTCCGAAGACGGACGAATTAAGGGCTGCTATGGATGGATGGATGGATTTCCAAAAACATTAAAGACGCAGAATACATTTGTGCTGACCCCCACACTGGGCATGGCCTGTCTCGTGGGGTAAAAAATACGATTTACAAGAAACAATGGTTAGCGGCAAATGGCAACTATGTTTAAGGAACAGAAACAATAAAGAAAAATATTTAATTAGCCTCTAAACAAGAATAAATAATCAAAAACTAAAAACGTAATCCAAAACAGTTTTTTTTTTTCAAATTCAAATTCAAAGGATTTTTTGACGAAATGGGTCCCAAATGAACGATCGTGACCGTACCTACACTGTAACGTGTGTTGATAGATACTTGATCAAGTACCTAATAGATATACCTACTTGTGCAAGTCTAAACTTGCACAAAAAATCGCTAAACTCCAATTCAATAGAATCTGACAATCCTGTAGACACTTCCAGCCTACTAATATAAACACCGGGCTGCCTAAGGCTTTGTGATGTGACTATTTTTCTTTTTTGATTCCTTTTAGATGATAATTGCAACAACAGGGACATATATAATCAAGTGTGCCCACAATAGGGTGTCTTAAATATGTAGAAAATTGACAGATTCTATTGAATTGTACTTAACATCTGTGGCTATCATAACCACCGAAATGAAATGCCAATGCAGCGAGGTTATTCTCTGTTCATTGCGTAGCCAATACATTCGCAATTTCGCAAATACCTTTAATACTAACTTTATACTTGTTTATTTTGTGTTGTATGTAATTTGCGAAGTGCGAATAAACATTTCTATTTCTATTTCTATTCGTAGCACATTATAACTTGAGAGTACACGTAATGAATACCAAGAGAAAATACACCCCACGCCGCTGTCGGTCGCGTGCAGTCGTGGCTAGGCCGTATAGACACAGATTACATTTATTAATCATTACTTGTAAGGGCGACCGTAAGCGTAGCGTTCTAGCACATTGCGCGTATTATTACTTAACCGCTGTGCTGTAAGCTGCTCGACTGTGCAATGGACAAAGAAATCGCTTGTCAAGCCGCGAGTCGCATATATTTCAGCGGTTGCATGGTAGCGGTAGCGAGACCCAAAGTCACACATTATGGATGCCCAAGGAGTTAGCGTGATAGGTTCAATCAATCGTTATGATGCCTTGAACAAATCTGAACTTTTGTTCACAGCCTGAATAATTTAAAAGGTTAATGAAGGACGCCTGTTACATTCTTAATAGTTATGTACTTTTGTAAGATAATTTTAACGCGCTCTTTGACCAGACTGCAATGTGAGGGAGCGTTTTGTTGCTTGTACTACTGCTAGAAATTAGGTCAGATCTGACCAGTTATAAAACTGCATTTAACCTGTCCTCTCCCAGAGGCACAAATTTGTGCCCAAATTCCTTTGATCCTGTTATCCTGGGAGATGACAGATTAAGCATCTGAATCAGATAATGTGATTTCTGGTTTAGGGAACCGGCTACTAAGCTAAGTAAAACTTTAATTTTTCGTTGTTTAAAAACATCAAAAATAAGACTTTTAAATGAAAAAGTAAAACAAGACATATGAGAAAAAAGACATGTATTATACTAACAAACTGTGGATCCTGGTCTGCAATAAAGCATTTTTAATTTAATTTAATTTAATTTAAAATAATAATTTAAGGGTTTTCGAGCAGCAATATATTGCATACTGAATATGTTGAATTTTCCTAACTTTATATATGTAAGTATAGTCACCAGCAGCAATATCTGACACAACAAAACGTGCATAAATATCTAATATGACTTTATTTCTTAGGCCAGTAGGGCGTTTCGGATATTTTTGCGTTTTCCCCTGTAGCAGATGTTAAGGTGACTGTACGTACCTACCATACGTATGTAATTGCACCTACAGGTAAACTTACACACATTATCTGTAAATTATGTATTATTTTCAGTTTGTTTGATGTCGAAATAAAGTTATGTCTATGTCTATGACATATCAACTTGTGTGTAAAGTTTGAAAATTATAACAGAATTATAAACTACAAAATCATTTCTGGATTGAAATGTAGCGATTTAGTGTAAATAATGTGACCAGTGACGGTGACTAGAAGTGAAATCTTTTTACAAGCTTTTATTTAGTTTCACCTGTCCCGTTGTCTGTCTGTCTGTAATCAAATCTTGCAAGTTAAATTCGACCAACTTTCAGTAGTTGGATTGACGTGAAATTTGGTACAGGTACTTATGTTAATTGCGTGACACAATAATCTGGTAGTGACATCCTGGTAGTCCGGTCAGGATCGTCTTTGCAGGACGGGCCTCTTCAACGGTTAATAGCATCGACTTGAAATTTGGTATGCAAATGTAGTTTGGGCGACAAAGCAAATACAGTCAGCAAAAAAAGCTTGTATTAAAAATGAAATCTTTACATAAATTTTTTTTTGTTACAGATATTTTCTGGCATGTTGTTCGCCTTCAGCCTTTGGGTAATAGCCTCGCCTGCTACTCTGTCTTCTGCCATAGAGAAGTTAGACAGCCCTGTTCTTAAGGTGAGTCCGCTGCGTCAGAACTCTTGGAATTGATGACCAAGTTAAGTTTTAGTGGGATTTACTTCCCTGCTAACATGCAGTCTAACAGTCTAAGTGAATGGTTTGTTGCTCTGAGGATGATCTTTGGTTGAGTTCGAAACGCGTCAGTATAGTGTGGTGGTGGTGATAGTTGGGTTTGTGTAATTTACGTGTGCGTTCTTACATTATGGAGGTGGAGGAGCTGCAAGAACACACATTAGTTGAATACGAGTAGCTATCATAAGGTCGCGATTCAGCAAAATTGTTTGTAGTTCATTCAGTGTCACTTGGCGATTTTTTGTCGATTTTGGGTCACGATAAAACTTGGCCTTTTTACAAGCCTTAATCATACACGATTAATTAGATTAGACGATAATTCGACACCGTTGCATACCTTATTTTATGATCACATGTAGGTACATGAGACTACATTATAGGTAATATGCAAATGCGTATTTGAATAATTTTTGAAATAATAAATCTAAAGCCTTTATGCATCTTATTCATAGTCACATATGCTCGCAAAACATAACCTTCAAGGCAGTGGGGTAAAAAAACAGCAAAAATAACTCACTTTGCAAAAAATTACGTTATCACGGATTCAAACCAAAACGATATGGCATGCCGTGCTTTGCGTCAATTGCGAGTTCAGTACGGGTTCTATTCTCAGAGTGACACAGGCTGGTACCGCTCCGTAAACACGAACATGCGACGACGGAGTTCCAAAGCATCTCTAAGGTAAACTTCCGAGTGCAAGGCTCGCCAATGTCCAACAGACGACATCCTGCTGTCATCTCTATTGCAAATGACATAATATAAAAGATTTGTTGATTTATTTGTTAATAAAAACAGCATTACATAGATATTGGGACACTGAAGAGCACTGATTTTAGATACAAACAACAATCTGCATTTCTAAGAACACAACAAACGGGCATTCAAAGGTCTCAATCGATGGTATCAAAATCCATTCGAACCCAACTGCAGCAGCTACTACGAAACTAGTAGCTCGAAGTTCTTATCGTACCGTCCCTCTCACTCTCGTATTAAATAATATAAGCGTCGGCGGGACGGTACGATACGAACTTCAATTTTCGAATTTCGTAGTAACCCTAAAAATGCGAGATGATCATAAAAATGTTGCCATAATTTTATTTTATTTACATTGTTGCTTGGCAGGCGTGATTGTTGGGGTTGCCACAGCAAGGTTTGCTTTACAAGGCTCGTGGCAAATTATTCAATGCTGGTACTTGTACTATTCATCATCTCAGCCGTAGGACATCCACTGTTGGACATAGGCCTCCCATAGACCTCCAGTTGCTTCGGTTGGCAGCGGCCTGCATCCACCGTGAACCCGTTTAACCCAGGTCATCCGTCCATCTTGTTGGTGGACGTCCTACGCTGCGCTTGCCGCCCATTGTCACTTCAACTAGCTAATTCGCTTGGCTATGTCGGTGACCCTGACTTGTACTATTAATTATCTATTCTGTAATACTGACTACACTCTAACGAAACAGTCTGTTAGAAATTTTAGTGTATGGTAGGACTTTGTTGTAATAAAAAGTTACATGGCGTTATTTTTAAAGTAGTCATATTTTCTACATTACTAATATCTTCTTGTACCTACCTACTTTGTTTGTTATTCTTAGCGGGAAAATCGTAAAAATAAATACAAAAATTGCTTTCTAAAAATATCGGAGATCGTTAGTCACAGTAACCTATTTTTAGTCATTAAAAAAGCAGTACCACATCCAACAAAAGCGTTTGATCATGTCCCAAATTGTCCTTATCATGCTTCCGATACGATCGACTATTAGCTGGGTCATTCCAGGACAATAGGGGCCGTATCTGGGTCACACCTGTGTGAGGTAACGAAGGGGCTATTGTTATCTAATAATATCTGGAGCACATTGAATTGGCGTTTAATGAAACTCGCGAAGCTATGTACATTAAAATTGTCCAATTTCTGAATAGGTATATTTGACCAATAAACTGACATGCTTGTCGTGAGCTGTTAAAACTCTATTCTAATACAGATTTTGAATGGCAAACTGTGACGTTACTTATTAAGATTGGTTTTTTGGAATCTTTTTGTATTTTTTATTTCAATTCCAAATTTTTACTTTTACGGTCATCCCGTAAAACCTTAATTGAAAATACAAACTGAAATATAGATGCACAGAAAAACCAGAAAAATAAGACCATCACTGGGAATCGAACCCAGGTCCTCGGTATACCGTACCGCGTGCTATACCGCTAAACCACTGATGGTCAACGGTACCGAGACCCCGGTGGTGATATGAGGTGCATAGGGGAAATTCGTGTCTGGGTTCGATTCCCAGTGATGGTCTTATTTTTCTGGTTTTTCTGTGCATCTATATTTCAGTATGTATTTTCACGTTACTTATTACCCAACTCAATCGACTATTTATTTGTTCCACTTTCAAATCATCACAAAATCTATTGAAAACTACCTGACTTGGCCAACTTATTTCTCGAAAATACAAACTGAGACATGGACGCACAGAAAAACCAGAAAAAGAGACCAGCGCTGGGAATCGAACCCAGGTCTTCAGCAATCCGTGCTGCGTGCTATAACCCCTACACGACCGCTGGTCCAGCGCACGGAATACTCGTAAAAGTAACAAATTTGGAGTTGAAATAAAAAATACAAAAAGACTCCAAAAAAAACAATCATAAACTTATTTCTGCTATAAAACAAAAAATATATAAAAATCGGTCGAGCCGTTTCAGAGGAGTGCATCCATCGACAAATATGTATAGACAGCATGTTGCTTACATCAAAACGGCGCACAGAATTAGTTCACAGCGCGGCTTTCTGATCGGTTCACTATAGTCTGTTGACGTCCGTGACAGCGGTTGTGTCAAAGTAATATTGATGATTGATATGCGCCGCGCGTTTTGTTCCAAACAGCCAGTCCAGTGCCGTAAGGTACAAAGATGTCAATGAGTGCATCCACAAACAGCGTGACACGACATTTTTGTATATAGGTATATCAGAAGATTAGTCTACTTTTCAAAGCTAAAAAAAGTGTTTTTAGTAGAGTCATGTCTTGGAATTAATGTTTTAGGGACCTTCCACACGACGTTTTTTAACGCGTTGACTACGCGTGCTTTTGATACGCGTCCTCTGTTTTCATCGCGTTTTGGCAGATTTTACACGTTTGTCTATAAACTGTCCTATGTCCTGTCCTGTATACCGAATTTCATCAAAACCAGGATTTCCAAGCAAGGGGGCACGTCCCCCTAGGGGCGCGTAGAGAAATGTCGGGGGGTGTAATAGGTACGTTTGCATTTACATAAAAAGCGGTAGCGTAGGTAAACTTAACAGTTCCGAACTTAACTTAAGGGGGGCATGAAAATATTAATTTTGGTTCCGGGAGGAGGTTAATATTACCGAGATTCTTTTACATAATTTTATGGATTTGCTTTTCTCGAAAGCGCCATTTCGCGATTACCTATTGCGTTCTTTCTTCGTTACGAGGGTTTTACGACGGAACATTAGGTATGCCCAAGATCCAGCGATCTGCATATAAAATTTCACACAAACGCACACAAACAGTGAGGTAGCCGAGTGCTCGACATGCTAACGCCCAATAGATGACACCTCGCTGTCACCTCTATTGCTCATCGCATCATCTCATCCCAGCCTATATACGTCCGACTGCTTTGGGAACTTCACACGCACCATTGAATTGCTTCGTAGGTTTTGTGGCGGTTTTTTCACGATGTTTTCCTTCACCGCAAAGCTCGTGGTAAATTTCAAATGTAATTTCGCACATGAATTTCGAAAAAATCAGAGGTGCGAGCCGGGGTTTGAACCCACGACCCTCTGCCCACGAACTGATGCCATAAAATTACAGATGGCAATTATTGGGCCGGTGACGAGCACTGGTACGTTTACCTTACACGCTTAGTGTTGTTGCAGACGCTGCTGGCACCCCAGGCGCTGTCGGTGTCCCTGGGCGTGGCGCTGGCCGTGCTGGCTCTTTTCTTCTTCTTCGTCTCCTTCATGGGATTCTACGGAGCCATCACCAAGTCGCAGTTCCTACTTTTCATGGTGAGGCTGAACGACCACCACTATTTGATTTCGATTGTAAAGTTGAAAGTATTTGGACATGATTGAATGATACTGTTACTTGAAAATCCAGTGAATAATTATTTTCCATCGTATGTTGTCGGATAATTTCGCTTTTATCTTGCTTCCTCAATTAGCTCCAGTAAACCTCAGTGAGATAGTTGAGATAGCAAGATAAATATGAACTTTACCGACAAAATACGATGGAAAAACATTATTCACTTCTTCCTGTACATCTCTGAAACCGAATACCGCCCTGTGGTTGGAGAACCTGTCTACGAAGCTCGAGGTCCCGGGTTCGATTCTCGGTCTTGGCAGATATTTGTATGAAAAATATGAATGTTTGTTCTCGAGTCCTTGGGTGTTAATGTGTATTTATGAATGTTTATTCGCTAACTAATACCCATAACAACACAAACTTTGCTTCGGGACTAGGTCAATTGGTATCAAAACTGTCAACTGTCTCGTGATATTTAATTATTATTTACTTATCTCTGATTACCTATAAAAACTCACTCTCTCTCTCTCTCTCTCTATCTCTTACACGCGTATATGGAAACACGAACAGCGCCTCGAGCGGAACGTTTGCGATGTTCGTGTTTTCATACAAATTGAGATTTTAACGCGAACGCGATCGAGACGTATTTTGTAACCGAAAACTTACACTAAGGCACAGTATTGCGATGAAGCCTTGCTCAAGACACTTGCTGACAAGAGCCAGAAAGGACACCATGCGGTTCTGCATCAACCTCCGCTATCTAGTCAGGCCTAAAGACGAACATGTCGATGAGCTTCTATGGGCGTGTACACGAAAAACAGGGTCGGTATTTCCATCCCCGTTTTGTCCAGGCCGGGAAAGAGTATCACCCGACGCTACCTGACGCAATTGAAACCGCTGCGTTCAGCATACCGCGTAAGGCCGTGTTGCACGGCAGGGTAGCTGTGTTCAATAAAAATGGTCCCGCCGGAAGACCAGCGCTGACTCCATCCCAGGAGTCCGGATTTATGCTGAGGCGGGACCTTCTCACTCACACATATAAATTTATATATTATTTCATATTTTGTATTTCAACTATTTTTGTAACTTTTATTTGTAACTATTATGTGTGTGTTGAATAAACTTTTTTCATTCATTCATTCATTCATGTCGCTCTCGCATCGGTCTAGTCGGCCACTAAAAACTTTGTGCACAGGCAATACGCCAAAGTTCATCTGTAAGACGCATAGTGTTAATAAATAAGTAAATACAGTTTTGTACCTTTCTGCGTCGAGACCCTTGGTCCGTGGGGCCCTGGCGCTCTGAGTCTCTTCACGGCTTATCAAAGAGACTCCAGATATACCACAGGAGACCGAAGCTGGCAGCTTCCTCGCTCAACGTATCAGCCTTACGATTCAGCGAGGAAATGCTGCCAGCATCTTTGGTACCATGCCGCAGGGGACATTGTAGTTTTAGTATTTTTAATTTTAATCTACTTTTAGTTTATTTACTGTAATCTACATTTTATATTATTCTATCAATAAAATTATTTTCTTTTATCAACATATTTAATGATGTCTAATTTATACATTTGTTCCAGTACTCCGCGCTTATCTTACTGCTGCTATTGCTGGAATGTGCTCTCCTATATTATTTTACTTCCACACTTGTCGAGGTGAGAATAGACTCTAGAAATCCAGAATTAAAAGAAGAAAAAAAAAGTCGAGTCAGTCACTAGTCATGATTAGTCAGTTAGCGGTCAGTCTTTGTATGGGGCCAACCCCGACGTTGGGTCGGGGGTTCAGACACGCGAAGTAAATGCATTTGCGTAATCTAGTGTAATCTATATCTATGCTTGTGAGGAATCCTGCGACAGCATGCGAATCAATTCAGTAATGTGAGTGTGTGAAAAGTGTGAAGTACCCAATCCGCACTGAGCCCGCATGGAAACTCGGCCAAAGGCCTCTCATTCTGAGAGGAAGCCGGTAGCCAACAGTGGGACGTATAGACTGGGATAATTCCTTGAGGATCATAGAAATGCACCAAAAACCAGTTTAAAATAATATTAAAACAAAATCTCTGTTTCTAGAAGGGACTACAAATACAAGATGGACAGTGGACGCACGCGCTACGGATCGCTTTCAGCTGCTGCGAAAACAATTTCAAGTAAGTTATAGTAGATTGCACATCGAGTGCATAAAAAGCGCCATTTTCTCCGAGTCGTTTATATTCCTGTTATTGCGCTCTGTTACTGCAGGTAAGGGTGGATAGTTAAGTAGGATAAAATGGGTTTTATGAGCTAGTTACACTCGACTTTCCACTTCAATGGCGGGTAAAATAGACAGAAACGTCGCGAATTTTTTTTTTTGCTTGCGCGGTGTATGTTTGCCACAGACCAACATCGAAAACTAATGTTCATTTCAATAATAAATAATAACTGATTTTATATATTAAATAATTTATTGAATCAGGGGTTACTTTGCGGAGGTCCATATCAATGAACTAAAAGAATTTCCTTACTAGTAGTGTGGAGGTGGAGGAACTGCATGAACACGCATATTTTGCATAAGCTTAGCTATCGTAAGGTCGCGGGTGAGCAAGGAAATTCTTTTAGTTCATTTATATAATAAATTTAGTCTGGATAAATAAATATTAATAATTATTATTAATGTAGGTACTGAAAAATTTCAATAAAAAAAAGTATTTGAATTTCTTTTACAAGGGTTGTAAAACATTGCCTGGAAGAGATTGGTCAGAAACGATAAGGCCTATTGCTTACTTTATATATCTTCTCCATGTACCTACCTGTTTTCTGTATGATATCTATCTATTTATATGTATGATCATGGATAGGATATAGATATAGAGACAATACCTAAAGAATCACTGTGTTGTATTTATTTACATTGAAAAGAAGAGAATACTTGGCAATTATTTAATTAAAACTTACCTTAACTTAAAATATCTACTTAAAAAAAAGACAAATAATAATGAAAACTAAAACAAATTGATTTAAACCAAACCCCTTAGGCAAAGTTCCGAAGATGCATATACTATAGTATTGTGTTCAATTCTTTAATAAGACTCACCCTACATACACTTACCCCATCACTGGCTGATTTCAGTCTGTATCAAAGAGTATAGTACCTATAGGTCTGTATTCATTTTTAACCAACTTCAAAAAGAATGTGGTTCTCAATCCAAGTATTTGTGGTGTCATTTGTTTGCAGTGTGACTTCGGCCGAAGCTATCAAGCTTCCGTGGTCCTGTTGCGGCCGAACGTTCTACCCTGATAACTGCACCATGCCAGACATGTTTCGAAGAGTAAGTTTGTGCCATTACGGGTCTCAGTTTCAGTACTATTTTGATTCAGAAAACCGGGTTCCGTACACATTTATAGGTATGTAAACGGAAATCGTGTGTTGAAGATATTTCTCGCTTTTTCCGAGTGATTTAACACATCTAGTGTAAGCAGAGCCCTGCTCCTAAGCAAAACTTACGCAATGTGGGTCAGATTATATTGGCCATTTATATTTACAAACACACAAAATTCAAATATTTCAAAAGATACAAATTCAGATCTATTGTCAAGAAGACATTAATAGCAAAGGCGTATTATAAAGTTAATGATTATATCATGGACAGGGATATTTGGAAATAATTCCGATCCGCATTAGCGATCCCTTCAAATAGCGAACCTACTGTGTTAAAAATAAAGTTGTGTTAAATACTTGTGATGTATACATATCATTTAATAATATTGTAAATCTGTTTAAAAAAAAAATATATACCTCGTTGAGGTTTCTTGCCGGATTCTTCTCAGCAGATTTTTCCGAACCGTTGGTAGATTTTTTGACATTCATAAGTGCTTGTTATGCCTAAATTGAAAAAGATATTTGACTTTTGACTTTGACACATTAAAAAATCAAGATTTTCAGACTTTTCTAGTTGGTTTTGTTGTAATAACTACCTTCACACCAAATTTCAAGTTTCTAGGACAACTGGAAGTCCTATAGGTTTTCAGTGCACGGCAATTTGTATGGAATCACGTTGTTTAATGACTGTAACTTTTGATTGCGTTGACTTAAAAGTTTGATTTTTTCAAGACTTCAAGGGACCGCAGATATGAGTATTCGATATCAATTTCAGCTTGATACCTCCACGCGTTCCTGAGGAAAAGGGTCTTGACAGACGGACTGACGGACGGACAACAAAGTGATCCTGTAAGGGTTCCGTTTTTTTCTTTCGAGGTACGGAACCATAAAAAGCAAACAACAAGACTTTATTTCTACTCATACACTGGAATTGTACCTTTTTTAGGACGTACTCTCCGTATGATTCCTGATAGGCAACCACATCAGCTTTCCACGGAGGTGAGACGTGGACAAGTTCCCATTCCGCACTGGGCCCGCATGAGAACAGAACTCGGTCCAAGACCTCTCGCTCAGAGAGGAGGCTTGTGCCTTGTACTTAGTCAGACGTAATATAGGCCGAGATGATGATGTATTCTTTTATTTTAAAGACTGTCCCTTAAAATGCCACTATAAAAGACAATTTTACAACTGTATCCACCAGTAGTTCGCAGTTTTTACGTGTCGTCGGTCAACCATTTTTTTTTTTGTTCAGAAAAATGATTGCGTTTCACTACAATCACGCCTGATGGTAAACAAAGATGCGAACTAAGATGAAATACGTTTGCCTAGCAAATGCCCATTCATCCTAGATTTGAAGACGGCCAGAAACAGACGCAGGACAAGACTTAGCCGACCTATAGTCGTTCATCGTTTATTTAACTTTTGACAGATCACGCACGTGAAGTTTTACAATAATTTTCGGTACAATGTACTATAGAGAATACCGTACTTCATGGACGGGTACCGCCCACTTAGTGATGTGCCATTCATAATGAATGACTGTAGACTATAAAAACCGTTTTGAAGTAAAAAGATTAAATAAATAAAACATACATTTAAATTATTGTGATTATATTTTATATATCCATACTATCCATACTAATCCATACTAATATTATAAATGCGAAAGTAACTCTGTCTGTCTGTCTGTCCTGTCTGTCTGTCTGTGCTGTCTGTCTGTTACGCTTTCACGCCAAAACTTGATTTGGATAAATTTGGTACAGAGATGAATAGACCATGGGAAAGAACATAGGCTATGTTTGTATCGCGAAAAAAAGGCTTTAAGGGGTGAAATAGGGGATGAAAGTTTATATGGTGGAAGTTCGTCGCTGTCGAAGATATAAACCATGAAACTTGCATTTAGAACTTATAAAAAAAAGTCGGTATTTGTAAGAGCTTTTTTGAAAATTCGACCTGTTAGGGGATGAAATAGGGATGAAAGTTCATATGGAAGGTCGCAGTATCGAAGATAAATCGATGAGTCTTTATTAAACTTGCCATTTCGGCACGTGATTAAGAGATAAATAGATATTTGTTCGCGCGTTTTTTAAAATTCTTCCTGTGTGAGG
>NC_133497.1:5692514-5724873 GCF_025370935.1 Choristoneura fumiferana | reverse complement strand
GTTATTTCGTTAAAGTATTTTTCTTATATAATAAACAACGTTATTCAAAACGGAGTAGTTCTAATTTAGTGTCCATTTACGCATAATATTTTTTCCTTCGATAAAATCCAATGAAATATACTATAAAATAGAAAAAAAAATAAAAAATCCATCAACCTTTTTTTTTACTTTATGCATTTTGGCAAGGTAAACTATAGGAAAACCGTTGTCCAATTACAAAATTGTTCTGAAACCTGAAAGCCCGTACAATCCACTCCTCAAATAGCATGTCATCTATGTAACTTCCAACAATAACATACTTTTTATTGGGTGTAATAAGTTTGAATTCAATTTTCTCATAACCACCTTTTCTGGCTTTTGAGCTTCAACATTTTTTTTTAAATATTTATTAAACCTACATGCATGTTCCTTACATGGTTCGATAGCTAAATGTATGTAGATTATGGGGATATCAATAACTCAATACCGACAACAAGGTACCTTTTACCAGATAACGCCACATATAGGCCGAGATGATGATGTATTCTTTTATTTTAAAGACTGCCCCTTAAAATGCCACTCTAAACGACAATTTTTACAACTGTATCCTGTAATTTTTACGTATCGTCGGTTAACCATTTTTTTACTCAGAAAAATGCTTGCGTTTCACTACAATCACGCCTGATGGTAAACAAAGATGCGAACTAAGATGAAATACGTTTGCCTAGCAAATGCCCATTCATCCTAGATTTGAAGACGGCCAGAAACAGACGCAGGACAAGACTTAGCCGACCTGTAGTCGTTCATCGTTTATTTAACTTTTGACAGATCACGCACGTGAAGTTTTACAATAATTTTCGGTACAATGTACTATAGAGAATACCGTACTTCATGGACGGGTACCGCCCACTTAGTGATGTGCCATTCGTAATGAATGACTGTAGACTATAAAAACCGTTTTGAAGTAAATAGATTTTGTAAATAAACCCACATACCATTTAAAATTATTGTAAAATTATTGTTGATTATATTTTATTCATTATTATTATATATATCCTACGTTCTTCTGTTTAGGACTGTCAGCCAGCTATATCCAGTTGGTTGCATCGTTACCTGACCGCCATCTACGCGTCGCTGGCTGCGACTCACATAGTGCTGTCGTCCTGCTCGCTCCTGCGCCGCGCTCGCTCGCACAGCTAGCGACCACAGCGCCGCGGCAGCGGCGGTGAGTTAAATCATTAAATAAGTCTTTTCTCACATTATAACTGTAAAATCACAGATATAATATAAAAGGAATAAAAAAAGGTTGTAAATTCTGTAGGTTAGGTATCTAATTTTTTTGACATTTAAAAACCGACTTAGAAAGTGCTTTTATTTTTAAAAGAATTATATTTGACCTTAGAACAGTTTGAACTGAAATCAATAAAGTTCTTTAAACTCGATTTTTTTGTTGTAATCGTACTCTTGTTAAAATTTGCTTTTATTTCCAGCGCCCCCAAGCTCCAGAAAGCGGTCGTGGCACGTGTCGCGCGTATCCCCTGCGCCTGCGCAAGACGACGTGCTCATGCTAGTTCTCGGCCGCGGCCGCCTCGGCTGGATCGACCAGAAGACGTTACAATAGACACGGATGACACAATCAAAACACAATGTCACGTGTACCACCTGCGTCAGTAAATAGGACGTGCTTGTGCTAGGCCTAGAACCGGCTGCCTCGGTTGGGTCGACCAGAAGAAGTCACCGTAGACACGGATGACACAAAGCACAACGCCGCGTGTGTCACTTCACTTACTTCAGTAAACAGGGCGTGCTCGTGCTAGTGCAAGGACTGGGCAATCTCGACTGGGTCAACCAGAAGACGTCACAGTTGACACGGATGACACAGTCGAAGCACAACGTCGCGTGTGTCACCTGCGCCAGTAAACAGGACGTTCTCGTGCTAGTGCGACGACTCGGCCACCTTGGCTGGGTCTAGAATACGTCACAGTTGACACGGATGACACAGTCGAAGCACAACGCCGCGTGTCACCTGCGCCAGTAAACAGGACGTTCTCGTGCTAGTGCGACGACTCGGCCACCTTGGCTGGGTCGACCAGAATACGTCACGTAAACAGGACGTTAAGCACGTGTCGCGCGTGTCACCATCGCCGGCACAAGATGAGGTTGTCGCTTTTTGTATGTATGTACAGAGATTGGCTCTAGTGCGTAAACTACCATACAAATAATTCTATGACTGCTCCGGACCGTGTTTTCACGAACTCGGATCGGACGTTAGTACGAAACCACTCTTAAAGATCTCGAAACTGCTACCGATCGTCTGCAATGATAAATAATAGTAGTTTATGTAACTATAATATTATCATCTAGGCAGGTCATTTAGTTTTGACTGTCCTATGTACATAATCTAGTTGTTTAAGTTTTAACACTGCCATAGACATAAGAAAGCTTGTAAAAAATAATATCTACACGGTGCCTTTGGTCACATAAACATCAAAAATATATGAAAAAAATAATTAGGAAAAATAAAAACCAGCCACTTTTAATAAAAAAGAAAAATAAGTCTAATAAGTAGTCTAGATGTACATTAAGTAACTTAAGTTGGCTCAGTTTGTTGAGTAAAATTGAACCATATGCTTTAAAGCCCCTCATGCTTAATGGGTAAAGGTCCATTCAGGAGAGCTGGCATGGCACGAATGGATTTCGTTGTTTTTTTGAAATGTATTGACGTAGTCAACTAGAAAACCTTATAGTTTCGCCATGTCTGTCCGTCTGTCTGTCTGTCCGCGGGTAAGCTCAAAGACCGTTAGTACTATAAATCTGTAATTTGACATAGACAGACAGCCAGACAAAAACCATAGGTAATGACCAGCATTACGACATTGGATTCTATTATGAACACGGCTGACCATTTCTGTATCGTAATGAGATTTCATACATCATTACAGCACGGGCGGGGGAGGGGGGGGGCGCAGCTTGTGGGGCAGACATACCTACCTAGTTTTCGTTAATGCAGGTCATTCTCATGGTTCTTGAACACATGATAGAGATTTTATATGGATATAGATAAAATATTGTATGCAACTGTACGTAATTAGGCCTTAACACTCATGTGACCCTATTATGAAACTCAGCTACGCTACGCCTCGTTTCATAAACCCACACTCGTGTTTTAAGGACCCCTATTACGATACAGTTGCATAAAATACTATTTGTATGAAAAAGGGTAAAGACCACAATTTTTAAAAGTCGCTGTACTAATGTTGTTCAGTTTGACGAGTAAGTACGATCCATGTTTTAATTATTTTGCTCGTATTACAGTTACAGGCCACACCCGGTATAGATAAATATAAATACTAGATACCGTAAACTGCTTCAACTTTGCTCTCTAGCCCCAACATTGCCTGAGTTTCTTTAGAGTAGATAACTTAGCACTCTTATTAGGTTTTAAACTTTTATCTACTTACACGGGAATTATTATTACGGGGGGATAAAAGTTTTAAACCTAAAGGGTGCTAATGCTAAGTTATCGACTAAAATCGAATCAGGCAATGTTGGTTGCTTGCTTGGTTGTTGGCTTGGTTGGCTGCAAAGTTGAAGCAGTTTACGGTATAAGTTTCTGTATTACTACCTCTATGAATTTATAGTACGAAGTAAATGTTTTTTCTTCCTGTTTGTGCTACTATTTGTTTAATTAACAGCGAAATAATTAATAAATAAAATTGAAAGAAGTTAGTGTTATTTTATTAAGTGCAATAATATGAATAAGACGTAATTAATAATTAGGTAACATTATATAACTTTTAACAATGTAGGTATGACGACCCTTGTTTTTGAACATGTCATTTTTATGGTATAGGGGCAAACGAGCAGTAGTAAGCCTGGTAGTAAGCGATTACCGTTGGCCCATGGACACCTGTAACACCAGAAGAGTCACAAGTGCGTTGCCGGCCTTTAAGGTAGGAATACGCTCTTTTCTTGAAAACTTGAAGGTCATATCGGTCCGGGAATACCGCAGGCGATACTTCATTCCAGAGTTTTGCTAATCGATCAAACATTTCGTCCACCAGCGTCGAGGAGACCTATGTCCAATAGAGGACGTCCTGCGGCCTAAATGATGGTAATGATAATGAATATTGAAGGTAGTATGGTTTATATCAATCCAATTTATATAAAGTGTAAGAAAACAAACCGATTTTAATATCAATATTCTTGTATAACATTTGAAATTTACCACGAGCTTTGCGGTGAAGGAAAACATCGTGAGGAAACCTGCACAAACCTGCGAAGCAATTCAATGGTGCGTGTGAAGTTCCCAATCCGCACTGGGCCCGCGTGGGAACTATGGCCCAACCCTCTTGTTCTGAGAGGAGGCCTCTGCCCAGCAGTGGGACGTATATAGGCTGGGATGGATGGATGGATTCTTGTATAAACACCCAGTGGCATCGCAACAATAACACATTCATCTATAATTCGTTACTTTTAACTAGACGTATTTTAATCACTTTTTCACCAAAATTCACTTGATTTCAAAATTTAATTCGTAAAAAATTCGTCAAAATCTGACGTTAATTCTTTGAAGAGAGAAAGTGGAAAATTGTCATTTTTAAAATCGATTAATGCTCGACTTAATAAGTGATTTTTATTTGCTTATGTTAAAATTTTAAAAAATTACTACTTTTATAATTGAATAAACAGTTTTTGGAATTAAATCAAGTATTGTAAATAATAAAATAGACAAAAATACTTTGATCTATTCATTAATAAATTAATCGATTAACTGAACAGATTAATGATTTTGCACTAGGTTCTAGGTTTTCACATCACTAAATGTCTATGGTCGGGTAAATGGCGTTTTTGTTTACACTTTTCATAAATTGGATTGATATAAACCACAAAACAATATTAAATTATATTGTAACGGATACCTCACGACTAAAAAAGAGTTTAACATGTCGAGATAAACTCGATTTTAGACATGAGTTATCTGTTACAATATCATTTAATATGAGTGACGGTAGTTTCATGTTAAAAAAAGTAGTAAAACAATAAATGTAAGGGCAAGTTTTCTAATTCGTACCTACTATTGATTTCATTGTGACCTGGTTATTATGCAGGTTGCATGGACGTCAATATTAGCCACCCTCTGTCACGCCAGGGTATATATCTCTATCGTCCATCTATTTACGTGTGAATTATTTATAACCATGATACGGAGAAATAGTACTTGATACTACCTACTAATATTATAAAAGCGAAAGTTTGTATGTGGACGTCTGGAATAAAATATAAAATTGGGATAAAAAGTAGTTTATCCCAATATTCCCACGGGATAGGGATGAATTTTCGAAATTATTACCCACTGGGCTTAGTCATTTTCTTACTTTTTTGTAATTTTTGTGAATTCCCACGGGAGTTTTTCTTCGTTAGGTCCTGCAGTGGG
Source organism: Choristoneura fumiferana (assembly GCF_025370935.1). Classification (NCBI taxonomy): domain Eukaryota; kingdom Metazoa; phylum Arthropoda; class Insecta; order Lepidoptera; family Tortricidae; genus Choristoneura; species Choristoneura fumiferana. The sequence continues at coordinate 5,719,457 of NC_133497.1, read as the reverse complement.
ACATGACATAATTATAAGTCTAGATGATGATGATGGTGATTGTGATGATGATGATGATTATTATTGTTTAAAAGGTCATCTATTGGGTTATACAGCTGGTACTGTGGCTGGGTGGAACCTCCTCCCCTCCAGAATAGCATTTAACTCCATGATTCTGGCTTGCTCGTAGGGCACCTTCACTTCTTTCTTTACCTGGAATAACATTTACCAATACAAATAATATTTAAATATGTACATTAATAAATCTGTATAAACTCGGTGTCTGTACATTGGAAATAATTGAGAAAATCTGTTACTAGGGGCCTATATTAGCGCAATAGAACCCAAAACAACGATTTTTAGAATTATTGTCTGTTTGTCTGTGCGTTTGCACACGCTAATCTCAGTAACCATTCAACGTAGAAGGCTGCGGTCTTCACTGATGTGTTGTCCTTGCTTTGGATTAACATTTAGTGTTTATTATATTCCAATCGGTTCACAAATAAAAAAGCATGTCAATTTAAAGTATTTTGTCGAACACTTTTCGAAGAATAGTTGTTGATTTCGCGAAAACTTCGAAGCAATTCCTTAAGGATAAGTAAATTAAGCGTATCTCTATTGGTTCACTACAAGCACATTCTCACAACACATCTTCGCACATCTCTTGTGGAGACGCAGACTAATCCAAACTAACCATCTGCTGAACTTTCCGGTAATAATTTAATTAATATTTATATATACGGTGAAGGAAAACATCGTGAGGAAACCTGCACACACCTGTGAAGTAATTCAATGGTATGTGTGAAGTTTCAAATCCGCACTGGACCCGCGTGGGAACTACGGCCCAAGCCCTCTCTTTCTGAATGGGACTGTTGGGTAGAAAATGTTTCGCTCACATGAACAGTTCGTTTCCCATCTTGCTGGACAGCCAGTGCATCCAGGATCTGCTCCAGGACAAAGTACAGAATCTCCACGAAGCTGATGAAGCTGGCACCCAGAATAACCCTGCAGCGCCACCGAAGGACACTGATGGACAATTTAGACATACTACTAAAAAAAGTCAGGTCAAATACTAGTCAAATTTACAAGTCATACCTTTAAGGGATAAGTTCGCCTTTATACTTTATACATCTTAATTATCTTGCTATCTGTTAATTTCATGTGTTTTTATGTACAGTAAGGAGTTTAAAATACAATACAAAACAAATAAAGGGGCACTTGAGAATTTCATTGGTAAAATGAGATCAAAAATCTATTTTGTGTTTTTAATCTAAATGAAATATTTTGTGTTATACTATATATAGTATTAATTAAACCGACAGTGGAAGAAAAAAACTACTCAATATATAAATAAATAAAATCATTTGTTTCAGATGCGAGACCAGAGAGAAGAGAGTAGTGTTAATAACAAAAACGAAAACAGTAGTTAATACTACAGACTAGCTAGATGTTAGTATACATAATATACTTATGAATGATTGTATATTATACAATCAAAGAGCTGTTATTGTGACCCATGTAGGTGTGTGTATGTAGGTGCTCACCCAACCCAGTACATTAACATAGGGCAATTAAGACGTCCATACATAGCGCCAAAAAATACAAAAAGACTCCAAAATCCATTCTTAATTTGATTGCTTAATAGCGACATCTCTTGTCCGGGTGAGCGGTTAGTTCCAATGGAGTGCTGGAAGTTTATCGATGAGAGCTGTAGCATAGACGTCGCTAGTGTCGCTGCTTAAGTGACTAAATAAGAAACAAACAAGCTAAAATATGTGGTACATAGGAGGAATTTGTAGGGAGGGATAGCACGCAGCATGGAATGCTGAGGACCTGGGTTCGATTCCCAGCGCTGGTCTCTTTTTCTGGTTTTTCTGTGCATCTATGTTTCAGTTTGTATTTTCGATATGGATTTTACGGGATGGCCGTAAAAGTGTCAAAATTTGGTGTTGAAATAAGAATACAAAAAGACTCCAAAAACCAATCTTAATTTAGTAAGCTAGTTGAGAAAACAAAATAATACGATACAATAATACAATAAAGACTTATACATACATACTGACTAAATACGATGGAAAAACATTATTCAACAGATCTATACCAACACCTGTGTACAGATGTGAAGAATCCGTTCCCATGGTGTCTCTACTGTACCTACGCACCCACAAGGTCCTGGAAGTGGAAGACGATCTCCCTGGAGTACCGCGTCCGAGGAGCCTGCACGCGGACTATCAGAACCGCCTGGTGTTTCATGAACGGTCCACTGCCTCTGACATAAATCAAGACAAGTATGTGAGTCCGCCTCGAGCACTGAGGACTATTAAAAAAGGGGCGTTTTAAAAAAAAGTGTACCCTTTCTTTTTTATTTTGGAAAAAATATGGTTTTTCCTACTCAGAATCAAGAGCACAATCGATTTCGATAGTTTAAAAAAATGTCCCCAAAAAAATGACAGTTTTGCGACGTTTTTTGTCATACATTCAGTATAGATAGGCCTGACAAAACTGACTCATAAAATTTTGTATGAAAAAATGGGGAAATTTTTTCAAACGATCGGGACAAAGAGTATTAGTACCTATAGAGAAAAAGAGTGGCAACTCTATGGCCAAATTTGCATGTATGTATGTATGTAAGTAAATTCTTTATTGCACATAAAAATAAAAATACAAATACACAGAGAGGAGAACAAAGGCGGGCTTATCCCTAAAAAGGGATCTCTTCCAGCTAACCTAGTTAGGAGAAAACATTTTGTTATATAGAGAATAAGCAGACAGTGAAAATTACTTGCGGTAAAGAGAAAAAACAGAAATACTCAAAAGAGAGAAAATAAACACAAAATTATTTACATAAAATTGAACATAAAACAAAAGAACATATTACAAACAGGTACAAAAGTCTCGTCTCAGGTGTCAGTCATGTATGGTAACAAGCGCTAACTGGTAGCATAATGAAGAACTAAATCTGACATAACACACAATATGCACACGCACACAACAAGCTTGACGTCCATAAAGCCCAGTGTAAGAAAAATTGCGCACTTCGAAATCGATTGTGCTCTTGATTCTGAGTAGGAAAAACCATATTTTTTCCAAAATATCTAAAAATGAAAGGGTACACTTTTTTGCTTGTATTAAAAATGTTTTTTTTTCAAAAACTTAGTTTAGACAAGCTATACTATTTTACTTATACTATGAATCGAAAATACAAACTGAGACATGGATGCACAGAAAAACCAGAAAAAGAGACCAGCACTGGGAATCGAACCCAGGTCCTCAGCAATCCTGACCTGGACCGGACCTGGGTTCCCAGTGCTGGTCTCTTTTTCTGGTTTTTCTGTGCATCCATGTCTCAGTTTGTATTTTCGATATGGTTTCACGGGATACCCGTAAAAGTAACAAATTTGGAGTTGAAATTAAAAATACAAAAAGACTCCAAAAAAACAATCAAAATTATACTATGTACCCACAAGTTCTTTGTTTTGTCGACGAGTTGCTTGAAAAGTGCGTCGATGCACATGGACGGGCAGACGCAGACCGGCGCGGGCGCAGCCGGCAGCGCGCTCGTCGTGGATAACGGGCATAGCGTGCCTTCTGGGACCAATTAAATCAGCGTTTCTTGACCTAATACAATATTTGACAACTGAATTTGCCATGTCTTATATATTATTATGAAAATATAGATAGGTATACAGACAGTGTTTACGAAGAGAAAACTTAAATCGGTTGAAAATTGGATTAATGATGATTTTTTGAAAAATCTATATACCTGCCCCCTTTTCAAACGCTTTCCTCTATGCAGCAAGTATGGCGTTACTTGCGTGTGACGTCACGTGCAAGTATGTCTTTCTCTGTCTAATCTTGAATTTCAATAACTTTGTTACTTGTAAAGGTAGCTTAAAAAATGTTTCTCTATTCGATAACAAGCATTGTGTACTTTTGATTTATAAAACATAAAATATTCAAATACCGTATTCGAGCCGTGGATAGTAACGGAATGGGTCTCCGAAATTCTCTCATTAAAACGTGCTATGGTGTATCGATATTTATAATGACGTCAATTTTAGAGGTTTTTTAGGTCGCGGGCTTTACATACACATAAATAAATAAATAAATAAATAAATATCACTGGACAATTCACACCAATTGACCTAGTCCTAAAGTAAGCTTAGCAAAGCTTGTGTTATGGGCACTAAGCAACGGATAAATAAAATTATATAGATAGATACATACTTAAATACATATTAAACACCCAAGACCCGAGAACAAACATTCGTATTTCTCATACAAATATCTGCCCCGACACGGGAATCAAACCCGGGACCTCAAGCTTCGTAGTCAGGTTCTCTAACCACTAGGCCATCTGGTCGTCAAACACATAATATTATAATGTATTTTTTAGGTCGCCAAATTAAAAAAAAATCGATCAAGCCTGAGTCGGTCTAAATTAAAACTAATTTTTGCCCTTGACTGGATGGAACCTTCGTTGCGCGAATCCGACTCGCACTTGGCCGCTTTTTCATTCTAATTACAAAATAATTATCTATGGATCATAATGTTCCAATTATGTGTTTACTTTGTGTCACATTTTATCTCTTTATTGTACAGTCGAACAAACTGAATCATGATTGCCGGTAGGACGTGTCAGATATTTTTGCACGCTCCACTGTGGCAGATATTAATGCAAGAAACTGTACATGAAACAGTTTGTTCAATGTACATAAAACGCCACTCCTAGCGCCATCTCATGTCGAATAGCATTAGATGGTGAATGCTATTCCATACGAGATGGCGCTGTCATTGTAAAAAGTACTTTCATAGTAGTTGTAGAAAGGCTTGCATCCATACTCTTGCAAGGCTAGCTGGTTTCGGCACGAGCGACGACACGTGTTCGTGCTGTATACCTGAAAGTATATTGAATGAATAAAGAATAGGTAATCACCACTTTTAGACGGCAATAGTCTATCTAACTATCTATCGCCGATATAAGTGATAATGGTAATACCACCAATCAAGTGACATTAGGTTACCTACTTTTTATAAACTTCCAAAACATGATGCTCCTCTAAAAATCTCTCTCCAGCCAGACAGGTGTTAAGTATTATTTTATTATTATGGCTGGGAAAGAATGAAGTGCGTCGGAAGTTGCAGTTGTTCTGAGTGATAACTAGATGGCGCTAGAAGTCGCTATATCAGACTATTTAGCTTTTACGAGCTTTTATATTTTTTCAAGATTCGCATCTTGAAATTACATATTGTTTTATGTTGTCCTCTACTGCCTAATTTCTGTATTTTGGGTGGCATACATATCCGTAGTTGAACCATGTCTCATGTCTCAGTAATCTATCATTGTATCAAGCCGTGAAAAAGTTATACTACAACTACTAGAAGTCGAGGAGCGTATGTATAGGCATTTTCACAAACGTTAATAAGTCACGCATTTGGAAAATTTCCTTTCTTTATCGTTTCTATCCAACTTGCCCATTTTTTTACATTTAAATTTAAATATTTAATAAAATGAAAAAAAATGTTCTAGTAAAATCCAAAAAGACATTCCGATACCGGGAATCGAACCCGAGCCTCCTGGGTGAGAGCCAGGTATCCTAGCCACTAGACCATATCGGATGTGACAACAAAGCCGAAATTTTATAACTAGTCCTATCGAGTTTGTTTAACGTTTAAAAATAATCTTCAATGGATTGAAGCAAGCAATAGTCTTGAAACATTATACTTAGTGCCATCCACGAAGACGCGTGATTTTGTCAAAATTAGACATTAATACATTGTAATAAAAACCACGGAAGTTTACCAAGAGACTTTGTTCTGCAAGGCGCAGCGCAGGCATAAGCTGAGTCGCTTTCCAACAGTTTGTACTTTTAAATATGTAGTTTGATTGTACTCGTATAATTACTCGACTACGGCAAAGCAAAGGAAGAGTAATGATTTTAGCAGTCTATGTATGTTTGTATTTACGTATGTTCCACCGTAGCATCAAGACTACTCGACCGATTTTAAGAAATGTTTCAACTAAAAAACCCTTAGTAGAATTTTTGCTATCAAGGTGAAATTCGACTAGGTGAACCGCTACAAAAAATCAATGGTTTTGAGATAAGCAAGTTTAGCAAGAATTATCATGCAAATTGCATAACATTGCGGCGCTCGATTGACCACTTCAAACTCGTTCGCTTTACGGCCTCTAAACCCAAAAAAATCAAAAACAAAAAATTTTTTTTTTGTTAACAACCTATACAAACAATGTGGCCGGCACCCCCTGGTAAGTATGACAATACTTGTGTTAGGGGGCTCTGCTACTTCCCGCAGTTGTGGACGAATTCAAAAACAAACACTATTTTTTATTTAAATATACATAGCAAGTTAGCAAAAAGAAACAATTGCCCAAAATGTATGCGTGCGTGCGTGCGTGCGTGCGTGCGTGCGTGCGTGTGCGCGTGCTTGTGTGTGTGTGTGTAATACTTCTTTCGTGGATATTGAAAACCCAGCTTTACAAACTGCTCTGCAGGGCTACTACGAAACTCGAGACTCGAAGTTCGTGTCGTGCGGTCCCTCTGACACTTATACTATTTAATATGAGAGCGAGAGGGATGGTACGATACGAACTTCGAGTTTTGAGTTTCGTAGTAGCCCTGCTGATGGAGAAGGGGGAGGGGGGTACACCTGGCTGCCCTCTGCCGGCTCGTCGGTGTACAAGCAGCGCCTTCGCCGCGGTTGCAGCTCCCGCACACCGCGCCCGCACCCGCTCTCGCTTACGCTCAGCTCGACGGTCCGCTCAAAGCGTATCTCCAACCGGACGGGTTGGGAGTTCACGTCCATTATGTCATAGGGGGAGTGGAAGTAGAACTGCAGAGGAAATAGAGGAATAAAAAAACACCAATAAGTAATTGTTAAGTCTTGGGAACAATATACAAACAAGTGACAATTAATTTAATAAGTAATTAAGTATTGACATATTTTGTCCTGTTGTTGTGGACTATTTTTTTTTGTTATATGAATAAAATATTTGTATTTGTATTTTGTTTGTATTTGTATTTTATATTTAATTTTATCGTCTTGACATTGTACCTAATTTTAACTTTTTGACCATGTTTTACCCAGGATTATTATTATAATTATTATTTTGTATACAATTTGACGATCCTTTTATGAATTTCTTATAATTAGGTACCTGACATGTATTTATAATGTATTTTTTCATTAGGTAATAAATAAATCTAATCTAATCTGATCTAAGAAAAAATCAGGCCAAGTACCTACTACGGATACAGCTCTCTAATTTTTCGCCAAAAATATTATTCCCTAATGATTTGGTTAATTTCCCAACTGTTTCATATGGATGAACGTTTTTTTTTAATTGTAAGTACCACAGTATTGGTACAAAACTAACCTAACCTAACCTAAAGGGATCTACAGTATAGTCCCGAAATACGAGTATCTATATCCTGAACAGGGATGTTATGGAGCTCCGTATCCGTAAACGAAACTATCGGATACCCGAAATAAAAACTATCCGTAACCGTAACCGAATCCGATATAAAAAATTCGAATAGTTTCGGATAGGGGCGGAGTCGAAATGCGTATATGTTGTGACAGGTTTTTGTCGCGCGTCATCTGCATCTGTTGTTTATTATTTCTACTCTTAAGTATTAATTTACGACTCGTAACTAACTATTAAAATTAAAGTCAAGTCATTTATATTCCTATTTTTATTTTACTTACACTTCCTTAAAAATCCAATATCCGTAACCGAAACCGAAACTATCGGATAATCCGTAATAATTTAACATCCGCAACCGTAACCGAAACCGGTATTATGTTTGACAATCCGTATCCATATCCAGATCCGAAATGTTATATCCATAACATACCTGATTCTGAGTAGAGTACAGTTTCAGAAAAAGAAATCATTCGTCCATATGAAACAGTCGCAGGATCCCGGATACAGATGTTTATAACCTGGAAAGACCTGGATACTCACATCACTGACATTATGGACTTCAATGTTGACATAGCAGTTGAGAGAAGAATACTTGCAGGTGAGAGGGAAGATAGCCTTTTCGCTGGCGTTAGGCTTTCTGTTTACAGAAAATATAATCTTATCAAAAATGCTCCTAATTCCATCCCAAATCCCACGCCGCTAACGAATGCGATATCAGAGACGTTGGAGTAACGGGGTTACGCCATTTTGCCATCTTCATCATCATCATCAGTCGGAAGACGTCCAATGTTGAACAAAGGACGAACCTACTGTGTTAAAAATAAAGTTGTGTTAAATACTTGTGATGTATACATGTCATTTAACAATATTGTAAATCTGTTTAAAAAAATATACCTCGTTGAGTTTCTTGCCGGATTCTTCTCAACAGAGGTTTTCCGAACCGGTGGTAGATTTTTTCTTTGACATTCATAAGTGCTTGTTATAGCCTAAATTGAATAAAGATATTTTGACTTTGACTTTGACTTTGGAAGGACTCCCCCTTAGAACGCCACAATGAACGTCTTGCATCCACCGGCCGTCTTAATAATAATTAATATTGTTATTTTTTTAATTATAGGTACAGTATGACCCCCCAAGTATTTAGTTTCGCAGGTGGTAGGACCTTATGCAAGGTCCGCCCGGATTGCTACCACCATCTTGCTCGCTAATCCTGCCGTGAGGCAGCAGTGCTTGCACTGTTATGTTTCGGCGTGGAGAGTAAGACAGCCGGTGAAATAACTGGCACTTGAGGTATCCCATCTTAGGTATCTAGGTTGGCAATGCATCTGAAATACCCCTGGTGTTGCAGATGTTTATGGGCGGTGGTCCCAACAGGAGACCCACTTGCTCGTTTGCCATCCAGTCGAATAAAAAAAAAGTATCAAGAACTTAAAGGGAAGATAGGTGAGCAAGTCATCTACCAAATATAAAGAAATTACCTTCCTAAAGTCTCAACGTTTTCGAGTAATTTAGATTTTTGAGATTTTTCAAAAATAAGAATAAGAATAATTTTTATTTATCTAAAAATGACCACTATTACAATATAGCAGATGTATCTGTACCTATTCCTGCACTAAATAAGATTTCGAGTTGTGATATTCGGAATTGATTACTTATTTTGCTGTTTCATTATAAGATTCTAAAATATACGCCTGAAGTCAGTAATTTTCAAATTATGAGATCGAGGCTTATTTTACTACTTAAACGTACACTATGGCGTCATTGACGAGTGCCACGGTGTTGGTGGAGAAGCAGAGCCCCGCTTCGCTCATGATGGGGTACCATTTCACGATATCCTTAGTAACGGACCAAGTTGCCTTGATGTCCAACTCTGGCGTCACCTGGTGACATATTTTGACGTTAGTATGGGTAATATTACAGTCAACCCGTTTTTAATATCGCACAACCTCGTTTGTACGAAATTCATATTCACATCGTCTTGTTTCGCCTAACATCTCGTGTGATGCGAGTAAGAATGTAAGTTCGATGTGGAGTCTCCGTTATAACTAACTTCTTTTCTGTGGGGTTTTTCTTGGAAAAATAGTGCAATGGTTCGTTATGCGAAGTAAATATTTTGTCAAGTACATTTTATGCGAAATGATTATTTTGCTTAAAAGTTTATACGATAAGAATATTATGCTAATGCCTTGATCACACGTACCGAGCAAACGGGCGAGACAGTGCTCTCGGCCGAGTACTTGGTTCGTATAAATATAGCGCCGAGTGCTCGGCCGAGCGCTCGGGCGAACAAAGCGGCGAGACAATAGCTCGGCTCCCGTTCTATCTACTAGGCCGAGTGTCCTTTCCCGCACTGTCTCGCTCGCTCACTCGGCAGGTCCAAATATATACTGTCTCGCCACTCGGCCGTCACGTAGCCGCGCGCGCCATTTTTGAAGTGAACAGCAGGGCTACTACGAAACTCGAAACTCGAAGTTCGTGTCGTGCGCTCCCTCTGACACTTATACTATTTAACACGAGAGCGAGAGGGACGGTACGATATGAACTTCGAGTTTCGAGTTTCGTAGTAGCCCTGCTGACTGTCCTAATTTCAAAACATGTGTGAACAGGTGAGTTTCGGTCAAACAAGCTCATGCCAGACAAGGGGTACCTACAGTCTCCAGCACCAATAATTGACACAACAAATCGTGCATAAATATCTGACTAGACTCTATTTCTGGAGCCGGTAGGTCGTGCCAGATATTAATGCAGGCACTACCTTTACCTATTTATTAAACTCACATCCACAATAAGTTGAAACAAGTCCACATCCAGGTCTTCGGTTTTGAATTGCGCAAGGTCTGCCAGGTTAAACTTATTGGTGTTAGCGAGGACGTTAATAAAATGCTTGTAGTATTCATATTTGTCGTCGGTAGGCTCAACGTTCCAATACTGTTTTATGATGGAAGGGAGCTTGGCTTCGTTTACTCGATTCTGGAAGGAAGTTCTTGGTTAACAACTTCTAGGGAACAGTACTTCAAAAGAAAAGAGGAATCCTTGTGAGATCACTTCGTCAAGATGAACACAGTGTAAGGGGATTAATATACAGCGCTTGAATAAAGCTTTGGTTTAAGCTGAAACTGAAAAACCAAATCGAAATTCGGTGCCATTAGTATAGAATTATGGAATTCTGCGAGAACTAAGGCCTCACAACACAAATAAAGAAAAAACTGTGATAGTTCACGTGCGTAGCCTAGTTTTAAAGTCGGGTTTTGTGAACAAAAAAATTAAGACAATGAAAATTATATGACAAGTACGGTTCTATATCGGCTCGCATAATTATTGCAAGACCTAATTTAATGTTTGTCATAATGTATTGCTTGTCATATTTTTTACCTTTGAATCTATTAATTATTCAGAATTGTTATAAAACCTAACATAATCAAACCAATAGCGTTCTACAGACCACTTAAAAATTGCTGAAAAATGGTTTCGGCGGAGTAAAAATTATGACTAACAACAATTATAACAAACTGCATTATGACTATAAAAATTTATGCGACTAGATACGCACCCGATAGATACAATATTCAAGTAATCTTCTGATCATTTCGGAATAGCTTTGAAACCCTAAAACCCCTTGACTGCCCATGCGGTGATTATCCAAGTATAGGTAGTGCTACCAGAATTGAAGTTACATACACATTTCGTAATGAAAGCAGGATTTTGACATGAACTCATTCATTTCAATCATTCTCCTTTTATGCAATTTCTTTTTGTAGCTGCACACAGCTATTACACACACGAATGAATTGTTACTGATTAGACACGTGTAATCATTACTTTAACTCTCGTTGAAGTGAACGATTTTGTCGATTTGATTTTGGTGAGCTGCTGCTTAAGTAGCATAGTAGAAATAAGCAACCTGAGTTATGTATGCTTAGGAAAAATTCAGATTCCTGCCCAGCAGTGGTGCAGGGGTTATAGCACGCAGCACGGATTGCTGAGGACCTGGGTTCGATTCCCAGTGCTGGTCTCTTTTTCTGGCTTTTCTGTGCATCCATGTCTCAGTTTGCATTTTTGAACAATTTTATACCCCAGGACAGACAGTGATCCCGGGCAAGCAGAACTCCCAGGATCGGAAGTCCTTTTCCAGGGCCACCACGGTCGGGTTCTCGTTGAATCGCTGCCACTGTCCCAGAGATATGTGGACGGCGCCCCAAACGGCAGCCGCGGTGGCAAATGCCCACAATATTCTGAAATAATTATTTGAATCAGGTCTCTGCGGAGAATTCCATGTACTATGCATATATCTCTATCCTTATCCTCGGAACCACTGAAACGAAAACTTACAAAACTGCGAAATGCGAAAATGCGAAAAGAAAGAAATACAGGAAGAAAGAAGGGAATGAAGAAGGGAAGGCAGCAAGAAAGAAAGTAAGGAAGGAAGGAAGGAAGGAAGGGAGAGAAAGAAAGAAAGAAAAAAAGAAATAACCCGTTTCCAAAAACAAAATGATTTGAGTAAAACTTGAAAGTGTTAAGTAGGTACTTTTTTTTCAATGTAGGTATATCACATCATACAAAACTAAATAAAAAAAACACGGTGTAAATTATACTGTCTCTATCTTTACCTTTCGATCCAAGCGCGATCCGGTGCTGTAATGTGGGTAAAACCGTGCATGGAGGTGCTTTTGCAGAATGCCTGCGCGCAAGCAGCAACCCCCTGCAACCCTCGCTCCGCGACCCGTCGGGGCCTCCGGGGCGGCGTCTGGTAAACTTCGTACATAGTTCCTTGGGATTAATATTCTGGTTAAGATATGAAAAATGTCCACTGTATCAACTTCTATGCCATCATCTGGTCCAAAATCAGTGCTATAAGTAGTTACCTTTAAAATACCTATCCAACGATACCCCACACAATAGGGTTGGATGAGAAAACAAAATCAACCCCACTGTCTAGGAGAGGTACGCTTATTTTTTTTAATTTTGTACCATTTTGTCGGCATGGTTGCTACATATATTCGTGCAAAATTACAGCTTTCTAGCATGATAGTTTGACCGAAGCCGCGGACGGGCGGACAGACAGACAGACATGCCGAAACTATAAGGGTTCCATTTTCCCATTTTGGCTACGGAACTCTAAAAACACATCGAAATCGGTCCATCCATTTGAGATCTATGATGCCACAGACAGATACACAGACATTGCCGTCAAACTTATAATAACACTCCTCTTTTTCGTTGGGGATTAAAATAGTAGATTGTACAACAAAAGCATAAAACGAGTCATTTTACCCGAGACGTTCATGTAGCCACCCGAGCCGGTACGTTGAGGGGAAAATGGGTTTAATGCTTGAGTTTTACACTCTGCTTTTCATTTCACTTAATATTACAAATAAAACGGATACAAAATTGATCTATTGTTCATGAAGACATTAAGATCTAAGCGTAAGTTAATGATTATATCATGGACAGGGATATTTGGAAATAATTCCGATCCGCATTAGCGATCCTACTGTGTTAAAAATAAAGTTTTATTAAATACTTGTGATGTATAGATATCATTTAATAATATTGTAAATCTGTTTAAAAAAAATATACCTCGTTGAGTTTCTTGCCGGATTCTTCTCAACAGAGGTTTTTCCGAACCGGTGGTAGATTTTTTTAACATGTAAGAGCATGAATGAGATTTTTTAGCATGAAACTGCTTGTTTTGTTATAGCTTAAATTGAATAAAGATATTTGGACTTTGACTTTGACTTCGATCGCGAGGAAATGAAATAGCAACAGTGGAAACAATTGTTCACTTACTATGTAGCTTTTATTTTTCATGCATTTCTATAATAATTATCATTATTTTTTTTAGATTTATTGATTTGACTCCGTCCGCGCGCGCAGAATTCGTCTATCGCTATCCCGCGGGAACTATGCAATTTTCCTATCGAATAAAAACTATCCTATGTCCTTCTCTGGGATTCAAACTATCTGTATGCCAAATTTCATCTAAATCGGTTCAGTGTTTTAGACGAAATTAAGTACCAAACAATCAAACAAATTTTCGGATTTATAATATTAGTAGGATTGATTTTTAGTTTTATAAAAAAATTAAAATAATTAAAAAATATATATGTTGAAACTTCTTTCTTTGTGGCTGTTTACACCTGATTGCCTTTGTCTTACTTAGACGAAGATTTTACTTTATGCACTAGAGCATAAAAAGTCATTTTATATCGCCTAAATTTAGCATAAATACGAACTTTACGAGCATGAAAAGTGAATAAGCCTTTTGAATATTAAAATACGTAAAATACCTGTCTGCTCCAATATTGGCAGCAAACTACCAAAGTCATTGTTTATACTCATACCTACCTGGTAACAAATCTAGATTAACTAAAAACATACGTTGCTTACCGACCGCTACATGTTTTTTTACTTACTTTAAACGTTTTAATAACCCGATCATGCATCATGGCATGATGATAACTAAAATGTGGCGTTTTATAAATGAATGCCTGCAATACTTAATCTTACTTGGAATTACATTTGAAATTTACCACGAGCTTTGCGGTGAAGGAAAACATCGTGAGGAAACCTGCACAAACCTGTGAAGCAATTCAATGGTGTGTGTGAAGTTCCCAATCCGCACTGGGCCCGCGTGGGAACTATTGCCCAAGCCCTCTTGTTCTGAGAGGAGGCCTGCGCCCAGCAGTGGGACGTATATAGGCTGGGATGATGAATACTTAACCTGTCTCTCAGAGGCACAAATTTGTGCCCAATTCCTTTGATCCTGTTATCCTGGAGATGACAGATTAATCAACGTTTTAATTTGTCATATTGCGACATGCGTCGGTGTCGCCCTCTATGGTGATGCCAGTCCCCGAACTGACAGAGTTTAGCCAATTTCCAATTTTTAGAAAGAAAGAAATACATTTATTCACAGTATTACTGAGTACGATAGTATAGATAGGAAGTAAGATAGTATAGATAGATAGATAGAATCTTTATTCAAAACAGCATACAAAGCTCAAAGTACAATAGTAAATATACAATAATACCTTTTAACTTAAGACTAGCATAAAGTTCACTAGTTTGTCGGCGAATCAGGTAGTTGGACTCCAGTTGTCTTTGACCCTATTTTGTTTTCAGACTCTGAATTCTCTAGAATATTATGATAAAAAATAACATACTTTTTATACAATATCTACCAAACCCACAATATTAAAGGAAAAATTGACAAACAATCGAATACTTGCATGCTTGCACGAGAACCTTTTAGTAACGGCTTCTAACTACATAACTATGTATATATCTACGGCAAACATACTTATGACGAATCACGAATCAACCTGCAATAAAATGTTCTATGACGTAAATCGAATTCTAATAAACAGATAATGACCACAAAAGACATTGATATCGGCGTAAAAAAAGGAAACACTAGAAAAACACATTATTTTCTTCGAATATATAATAGCGGAAACTATGTTTCATATGATCGTAAACAGTATTCTATACTAAATTCTTAAAACATAAGTTAAAGAAATTATCATGGAGACATTCAGTATAGAATACCTAATAATTTGTCAGATTAGGTGTAATATACAACGTAAAGTTTATTTTTCCGTGGTGTTTACGACGTTTTGAAATATAATTAACGAATATCCTTAACGTTACTAAGCCAATGATATCATACTGTTATCATTCGCAATGTAAATATGATTCCTAAGAACTTCTTAGAAACACGATTACGTTGATAAAATATATTTTTTACTACACTTTTTATGAACGAACAAAAGTTTTGGAATAATTTCTGGCGCGTGTATGGAAGTTGGCAATATCCAGGCGCGAATTATTTAAATGAGGGCTATCGCGTATGAATTCGCCACTAGAGGCGCTAGTGTAGCGTGAGGTCTCCGAAATGTCAAATCTCATAGTTTTTGGGTGAGCTACGCGGGTTTATTTATAATTAGAATAAGTTTGTGAATATTTTGCATTACCTGAAATTAATTATGGCAAATTATGGCGCGTTCCGGGGCAATGAATGTCTGTGTTTTGAGACAGTTTTTTCCTCCCATTTTTCCGAACAAAACGGGGACTATGCAACACTGAGGCATTGTATTAAATATGATTTTAATCTAAACTTTGTTTTCACGCCCGTAATAACAGACTTTGAAAGCCATACTTAAAGACCTCACGCAACAGTGCGCCATCTAGTGAGACAAAAAACGATAGCCCTCATTGTGTTAATACGAGTATACTACTAACTTAGAAAAATTTGGAAAGCCCCAGCGACCATGGTTCCATTGTCTCACAACAAAAAGTTGGAAAACCCCCGACATTGTCACTTCAAAGTTGAATATCTCAAAAACGGCTAAACTGATTTTGAAAAAAAATGTCTAAGAACCATCGCTAGAAAGCCTCCTTTCAAATAAAAAACCGCATTCATCTGTCGGTTCACCCGTTTAAGAGCTACGGTACCACAGACAGATAGACAGACACACAGCGGTCAAACTTAAAACACCCCTTTTTTGCGTCGGGGGTAAAAATCTTGTACATCTGCGATCTGCGTCGTAAATTATTCAACGTCATAGGTTTCTGTCGCTCCAATGATGTTACCTCAATTATAAAGATTGTAAAACGAAAAATTGGCGACAATTTTCTTCTTAGTTGTATTTATAGATTTTCACTGCAAAACAATATTCGTGATATTAACAAACTGATAGAATTGAGTTAAAAAATGTCACGGCTACGCAGATAGACAGGAGGACAATGTAAATATGGCCAAGGTCAACATTAAGTTTTCATTAACAACCTTGTCGCTATTACTTCGCGTTGTAACTTTGTAAATCAGGCAGCCTGAAATTTTGGAGGGACTCAATAATAATACATCGCGGCTATTATATAGGGGCAAAAACATTTTTCAATTTGTCGTGTACGATTTTGGTGGGGGGTCATGTCCCCTGTGAACCCCCCCCCCGTAAATTGTCCGAAGGTAGATATACATACAGTGCTAAGGTTGAAATGCAGAGTGAAGATTGCTTCTTTGTATGTGTATAAGTTACTAAACCCTTCTTAAATGCAGTATTTCCTAATATTATGTGTTTTGTTACATGAAATAAATGATTTGAATTTGAATTTAGGAATGGAAGTATCTTACGGAGTCAGTTTCTGAATAAATAATACTCATAGTATACCTAAGTCCTATTATAATTTACCATCAGCCAAATAAGTGGTCTATTAATTTTTGAACAAGTTCCTATCAAATGAATATGTCGCTAAAGTCGAACTTTCAAGTTGACAGACACGTCATTGGTATTATTGTTTTGACTATATATTTGGCTGATAGTACCTAAGTACCTACTGTATTGCTGTGGATGCAAAAAATAGATAAAATGAGTCGGTCAAAACTAAGAAGTTCTTGCTAAGCCGCGGTCTCCATTCGAGATCTTTCATTTACTTGCATCATTTGCATCTAATTTTACGCTATCTTGACGACAAATGTTCTTATAACTAATGGTCGTATCTGTTTGCCTACTTAATTCAGAAGTATAGGAACGTCTCAAGTTTGTTCTTGACTTTGTCGTCAAGAGCGAACTGTTTTTATCACGAGCACACTTAAATTTAGTATCTAATGAAGAACAGTATGAACCTAGTTCTTGTCATACTGTACTTCTTGAAATGAACTACTTACCCGTTAAGTTAACCGTTCAAAACGGAATCCCGGTTTTTCGTCTAAAATATTATTCCCAATTAATTCGTTTCCCAACTGTTTCATACCGACGATGAATGACCTGTTTACTGCAACTATATACTATTCAGGATATATTTCAGTACTACCCTTTAGGACCCGATAGGTTAGGTTAGTTTTAACAATTCTGAAGTCATTACTGTGTAAACATCGTTCGTCTATAATATGAAACAGTTGGAAAATAAATCATATGGGAAAATATTTTCAAAGAAAAATAAGAGAACCCTTCAAAACAAAGGAAGGCTACATTATTGGTTTAACTTTATACTTATATTCAAATGTTCTGTTTGTTTGATCACGTAAAAATATATTGTACTTATACTGTATTTCGACAAGTATTTCTAATTCAAAACATACATTTAACTTCTTGATAGTAAATACCTGAATAAAATATTGTTTTTTTTTTACTTTATTAAACACTTTTTTGTAAGTATCTCCTAAATTGCTATCAAGTACCTACACAGAATACTTTTATTTACAAAATATTTACACCAACGATGTAATTTTTGGCGTCTGGAATTAAATAACATAATCCCACGGTATCGGGTTAAAATCTCAAAACCTCAACCGCTGGTTTTAGAATCATGTGGCACGATTGTCTTTCATGCAACAACAGTGAAAGCTGTAGTGGATTTTTTGGAAATTTCTTTAGGAATTTAGCAAAATCCCGGAATTTCAATTCATCTGCCGGATCCAAATTCAAATAGTCAACAATCATCCAAGTTTTCATAATACCACGTTAAATATCTAAACATAGTCAATGACAGTATAAAACATTTCAGATCGCTAAACCGTAAAATATACCAAATAATCTCCACTATTGACTACGTCGCTTCCATCGATAAATTGTAGTAAATATTAGTATGTATTATCGTTGTTACAATTTTCGCCAACTGCACATATAGCTCGGTGCTAGATAACACGCCTTATCATCTATCGGTGATATTACATATATCACCTACATTTACCGTGAATTTCGAAATAGATAAGATAATATAGTCGTGCCCGGGCGTTTTAAATAAGCTTATAGTGGTCTCAACTATCAGTGGCTGTGGATGTAACCAGCCAAAATTCTGTAGAAAAATTGTGGACCTAAAAGTCCTAGTGAGTGCAAGTGAAATGGCATTGAAATTTACGTTTTTGTTGTCGGTTGTGCTGGCGTGTGTAGCAGCCCAGAGTACGTCATGTAAGTAACTATTCGTTACGTAACTATGTTTATCTTCAAGGTCTGATACTGTTGAATCAGGGCGACAGGACATAGTTACAATATAGTCCGGCTAAAACACCCCATTCACTAATAAATCTAGTTCTTTACATAGCATAAAACAAAGTCGCTCCCGTCTGTATCTGTGTTCACCAGCGGTTAGATCATTTTCACATGTATATTCGCGACCAAGAGTGTATCTCGTAGACTCAAAATGTAACCCATTTTTATTTACATAGACATTATTTAGTTTCTGAAAGGTCTAATTTATATGATGGATTATTTTGAGATAGTATGATCTTTTGATTTGGGAGTGGATTGATATGTACTAATACCAACGACTAATACGTTGCCTCGGCTTCGGCAAGGAAGTTGAAAAAATGTGAAGTAACTACCTTCGTTTAAACAGAGATCTTGTGAAAAAAAAACTGTTCCCGTGCGAAGCCCGGGGATCACTAGTACATTATAGTTTAGAGGTCGAAAACTCGACCACTTACTTATCTCTTATGTTACTTGTAACACTTGTTTTTGAGTACAATAATTTTTTTATTATTATTATACCTAAATGCGAAAGTTTGGGAGTATGTGTTTACTGTCACGCTAAAAAGGATAACAAAGGGATTTGGAAAAATGAAGGAGGCTATAATCAGGATTGGATGGACTATAATGGTTGTTGATTCTTTCATTCTGCAGGGGCATTGGCATTAAGGTACATCATGGAAGTGATCGGACCGACTGGACACTGTTGAGCAGCGATATATTTATAAGCAAGTGTTCATAGAAACCGATAATTAGATAAACTATAGCAAATAAATCAAACTTAGATACACGCATTCTACCAGTTTAGGATTGTATTACCTATGTACATTGTTTCATTAAATATGAGTGAGTCTCACATTAGTTACATAAAAAACATACACACACACTACCACACAAGCTTGTTCAGCCATCCGAGAAAGTGCTGATACAAAGCTTAAATCATTTGTCACAGATGCAAAGGTCGTTGATGGCTTACTACTCATTTTCTACTGCATTCAGATTTTAGGTCACGTGCTGACTCCATTAAAATTAGGGAAGGGTCACTGATAAAGGTCGATAAAGATTACTGGTATATCGATGACGATTGATAACAATACGGTTCCACTGATTAATTGTCTTTGATGCACTGATCAAATGCAGCTAATATTCTTCTTGACTTTTCGCAATATGACTAGTGGCTCTTTGAGCTGAAATCATCGTCAAATCAGCCATAGGTCGTCCATTGTTGGACATAGGCCTCCCCCATATACCTCCAGTTGCTTCAATTAGAAGTGGCCTGCATCCACCAGGAGCCTGCGGTTTTAACCAAGTCATCCGTCCTTTGGTGGACGTGCTACGCTGCGCTAGCTGATCCGCGGTCTCCACTCGAGAACTTTTCGGCCCCAACCGCCATCTGTTCTCCGTGCTATATGGCCTGCCCATTGTGTCTTCAACAAACTAATTTTCTAATTCTGTGATCTTTCCCAAACTGAGGTTGTAAGGGTAATCTCTGCATCTATTAAACCGATTTAGATGAAATTCGGTATACCGATAGATTGAGTCCTGGGGAAGGTCATAGGTTAGTTTTTATCCTGGGAAATTGCATAGTTCCCGCGGGATAGCGATAAACGAAGTCTACGCGGGTGGAGCCGCGGGCAATAGCTACAAATCGATTTATAAAATATTTCCGTTGTACCTGACTCATTTCTTCGGTATAAGTGACAGGAAACTGATAGCGGGTTGAAACGCTTGTAGGACTACCTAGATGCCGTTAATAGTTGGAAACCAGCATTGGTCTTCCGCCGGGCCACAGAAGTGAAATCACGGAAGACCGCACAAAACAGACACACAAATCCCTTCGCCTTCGCCTCACCTCTTCCGCCTCTTCCTGCTCTTCTTCTCTTCCTTCCTTCTTTTTCTTTCTTCTCTTCTTCTCTTCTTTCGCCTTTGTACATCTCTTTCTCTTGTTAACAGTTATTTTCATATGTTTTATGTACAATAAAGAATTATACGATACAATAGGTACAATACAAATAGTGGAATATGGATCCTGTTCATAAAATCTAGGAAATATCAGCCATGTGTCATTTTCTCGGAAGTTTCACACTGTTGAGGTTATGTGTCTGAATCAGAGACCGCGCCTCGCTCAATAAATGGAGGTATCGGCGGCCGACTGCTTATCGAAGCTGATATGGTATCAGTACTGATGGTCGGCGATCGGAAAAGCTTTTGAGGACAACAGACACATTTTATATGGTTAACATATTTGAATATCAAAAGTTAAAATACCTACGGGTAAAATGACGATGTTCAAAATATCGAAAATTAAAATATCGACTGTATCGAAATATCGAAAGTTAAAATAGCGAAAGTTTATATTGTCGAATGGTTAGATAACCTACGTCCAATATATAGAAAATATATTTATCTACAAAAGTGACATCGAAAGATATAAATATTGAAGTCCAAAATATCGATGTAGGTACGACAGTTGAGGCGATTCGCGCCTTGACGCAATACTAATCTAACCTAACCTATTGAACATGAATTACTAAAAATATTTGGTTCATTTACGTTACAACTGCGACCACAACAACGCACGAGCCGAGCGAGCGAAGCGAGCGTGCCGCGGTAGCGGCCGGCGAGTGCTAAAAATAACTAGATTATATAAAATAAATTCTATTAAGATAAAGGAGTAATAAATAAAGCAGATTTGTATGTACGATATTTTAATTTTCGACATTCAAATATCTTGACATTTACAACTTAGATTAGGTATATTGGCTATCGATATTTTTACTTATTCGATATTTTAATCACTCGACATTTCAATCTTAGACAAGTTGACCATAGGTATAACAACTTTCGATATTGTGATACAATCGATATTTTAATTTTCGATATTTTGAACATCGACATTTTAACCGTAGGTATTTTAATTTTCGATGTTCAAATATGTAACCTTTTATATTTTAATAAGCCTAAAACTTCTTTGGAGATTTTGCTTATCCCTATCCTATTTCAAAATTTTCATGGGATAACAATAAACAGGATTATTATAACCAATTCATAATACATACACACGTAAGCACGCAGGGACGTTCGTACTTTTATGAAAACGCTTCAGGGCCCTATCCTGATTTATAACCCATGTAATAAGCGATCGAAACGCTAGAATATTCACCCTAAAATAGTCTACATAAGTACTGTACCATTTATATATTTATAACAACCATAGGAACATTATCGGTAATTCATATGTTATCTTTATACAAATAAAGGGTTCTCGCTCTTCAGGATATTGCAAAATATTCAATGCCGCTATATCCTACTACTATTATTATAATGCGTAAGTTTGTGCGTAGGTATGTATGCTCACGCGCCTGCGTGTTTGCGTGTGGTGTGTATATTACTATATATATAATATTATAATATATATTTACGGAGATAGAACTAATACTTCGAATAGAATATGTATATCCCTTTTATTCCCTGCCCCGTGGGTATTTTGAACAATCTCTTTTTAGTGCACCTCTATAATGACCCTCGAGGAATACCTATAAGTTACCTATCTGCCAAATTTTAAGTTTCTAGCTCTGTGGTTTAAGTCTGTTGCACCTACCACTGGCGCATATTTCCGTGGTAAATCCGAAGCAAAGATCGCTTACATATTTCACAAATCCTGCATATCCTGTTGTCCTATTTTATAGGTAAATATTGGGCAAGCCGATAGGAAGAGGGTTCTATGAACGCTTCGCCACTGGTACCTACCTGCCTGTCACTCCGTACAGCAACAGTTTTTATATCGGCTTTTTATTTATAGACCCCACCTACCTACCTGCCTGTCACTCCGTACAGTAACAGTTTTTATATCGGCTTTTTATTTATAGACCCCACCTACCTACCTGCCTGTCTCACTCCGTACAGCAACAGCTTTTATATCGGCTTTTTATTTATAGACCCCACCTACCTACCTGCCTGTCTCACTCCGTACAGCAACAGTTTTTATATCGGCTTTTTATTTATAGACCCCACCTACCTACCTACCTGCCTGTCACTCCGTACAGCAACAGTTTTTATATCGGCTTTTTATTTATAGACCCCACCTACCTACCTACCTGCCTGTCACTCCGTACAGCAACAGTTTTATATCGGCTTTTTATTTATAGACCCCACCTACCTACCTGCCTGTCACTCCGTGTAGCAACAGTTTTTATATCGGCTTTTTATTTATTACAGACAGAGTTTGTGTATCCTCGTCAAGCACATCACAATGCCAGAGCCTGGACAGGGACGATTCGCAAGCATTCTGCACGTCGGTGGAGTCCAGGTAAAGCCAAACGATTTTACTATAGATCAAGATACCTTGTCTTACGTACTCGGAATCACGAATCACGATATCAGGTCATTATTCAAGCGGTTCAATCAATAAATTTTCCATTTGATTCTAACAAATGTTTTGCAAAATTTCATCTGTCTGGATGCTCATTCCATATGCCGAAACATGGTCTTTAAATCTAGCATTAAAACTGCGACCTGTCTGCCCTACATATATTTTATTGCAGTCATTATGCTCGTATACACCCGATCTAGTTCCTTTACCCACCTTGTCTTAGTGGTTAGGTACCATCAGCCAAATATGTGGTCTACCCGGTCTACCACCCTAAAGTTGATAATCCTTTGCATGTCATAAAACAATAACGCCAATATACGCGTCTGTCAACTTGAAAGTTAGACTTTAGCAACATATTCACCCTCCAGCGTCTTACGTCAAAGTCGTAAAATGTCCAGTGTCGAAATTGCGTGTTTAAAAATTGATAGAAAGAAAAAAAAATTGAATTGATACTTATTTGGCTGATGGTACAAAGCCATACAAAAAGTTGTTAGTCTTAAAGGCAACATTAACATTGTTTTATTTTAAAATGCCGTAAATCCTAAGTATCAGAATCGTTTTTTTATGAATGGAAAGTGAAATTTGATGAAACTTTCGATTATTTTTAAGACCGGTACTTCTACTAGATAACCTAGAAACTGTAACAGTATCTTCTGCCATGTCAACAAAAATGTGCCCACGATAATCACACGGGATAAACACTCGAATAATTACTTTTTTACCACTTCTTTCTATCACAACGGTATAGGCTGAGAGTAGTTCACCTTATGCGATGACGAGCGGCAGTGTGTTAGACAATGCGGCAACAAAAATGGCCAATCGGTCGATCGCGATGGCTTTCGCCTACAACAAGAGCATAAAACGAGCCATTTTACCCAAGACGTTCATATAGCCCATACGTCCATATAGTGGATAGACACATCGAGGGTAAAATAGGTTTAATGCTCGAGTTTAACACTGCTTTTCACTTCGATGGCGAGGAAATGAAATAGAAACAGAGGAAACAATTTTATTGTTCACTTACTCTGTACCTTTCATTGTTCACACATTACTATTATAATTGTACATTTTAAGTTTTATTAATCTATTTTGATTGATTTTTAGTTTTTTCTTCCTTCTTTGTTTATGGCTGATTACACCTGATTGCCTTGGTCTTAGACGAAGATTTTACTTTATGCACATGCATAAAAAGTCATTTTATGTCGCCTAGACTCAGCATAAACACGAATTTTACAAGCATGAGAAGTGAAAAAGCGTTTTTTGTTTGGCTAAACCCTTTTTCGCGTCGATAAGTACGGGGAGATCTTTAATTGCAAGCTGCACCCAAAATCACTATTAGCCAGTGCACATTGGCCCACTTAGGGGCGACACCCAACCGTGAACATCAGTAGTGCCATCTATAAAAAATCCTAAAATTATGGCACTTATAAAATAATATGTAACAATGGAAATTCATTCAAATTCTCACAACAACTCCATTAAGTCTAGTGTTGCCGTTAGATAGTCCACTATCGAGTGTTCTAATAGACTATCGATAGTTTGAGGCGATAGTTATTAATAATATCGGTCTTGACGACGAATGAACTATCATCTATAGTACCTATTGCTTTATCGATACTATCGAAAGTTTTGAATAATCGATTCTTACCGTTTTTTTCCAATAGTATCGGTTGCCTACACGTTGATTTGACGTTGAGCTGAATTTACCCACAATGGAAGTAGCCTGAATGGCTGCGATACAAGTATGGTACGGCAGTGCCTTTGTTTTGCTGTGCCCTATGCTCACTTAAGTACCTATTACTACCTATTAATAGGTGCCTACTTACTTTGTAAGTTTTTTTCATTCGAATTTTGTGGTGACATACATATAATATCCGCCCCGAGTGCCACATATGCTGGCTACGCCACTGCCAGAGCATATGGCGTGCATTGAGTACAGTGTCCTCCCCTTAGGGTATTTTACCCTAAATTTAGGGTATTTTTACGCGTATTTTTTGGGGCAGAAAATTATTTTGGGTATTTTTTAGGGTAAAAGTTTTCGCATAAAATGTACGATTTCAAGAAAAAAAATACTGCTGATGACGTAAAAGCCAAGGCTATTATGGGGGCATTCCAAGAATGTTTCGAAACGGTGTAGTAGTAAATTAAATAAAAAATTTAGGGTAAAAAAAATTAAAGTGCCTAGTTTAGGGTAATTTCGTGTAGCGTTAGGGTAAACTAATCTAATCAACAAAAACTTGGAAACCCCCGACTTTGTCACTTCAAACTTCAATATCTCAAAAATGGCTGAATCGATTTTGATAAAACATGCGTGAGAACCATCGCTAGAAAACCTGCTTTCAATCAAAAAAAAAAAGCTTCAAATCGGTCCACCCGTTTAAGAGCTGCGTTGCCACAGACAGTCAGACACACACACAGACATACAGACACACAAAGCGGTCAAACTTATAACACCACTCCTTTTGCATCGGGGGTTAAAAAAACTATCTGAGATGGCAACACTGATTGAGTAGGCAGCAGGGCAGGCAGTGCCACGGCGCAAACTACCAACTACAGTCAAGGGCAAAGATACCGACACGGCCAAAGTTGCAAAAATATGTATACACGGCCTTAATGTTAAGAGTATAAAGTCGTGTATACATATTTTTGTAACTTTGGCCGTGTCGATATCTTTGCCCTTGACTGTACCTACCCTGGAATCGCCTCGATGCGCGCGAACCAGCACAGCACTGACCTAATATCTTATATGCCCTATCAACTTCCAGGGTGGACTGCGCCCTGCAGCTGGCCCGCGGCACCGTCGACATCGGTTACTTCACCGAAGAGGAGCTGCTGGTACTAGCTGACCTGCAGAGTACTGACCATCGCGTCGTGGCCACCATTCGTGACAGCACCCGACAAGGTTCGTTCACAAGATGCAACCTCTGCTGGGCACATCTAATAGATTAAAGAGGCTTGGTCTGCAATCCCTACGTGGGCCCAGTGAAAGTACGAAACAAAACATTTTATTCGTGCCGACACGGCTTAGGAAAAAATAAAAAGCTTAAAAGTGAAATAAAATTGCACATGTGGTCAAAAATCAGCAAAAACTGCCGGTCTTGCGAACAGCCCTGATCTTCCTTTGGGACCATCTGGTCATCAGTGCAGGTACCTTGTGCAAGGTCCGCCCGGATTGCTACCACTATCTTGCTCGCTAATCCTGCCGTGAAGCAGCAGTGCTTGCACTGTTGTGTTTCGGCATGGAGAGTAAGACAGCCGGTGAAATTACTGGCACGCGGTATCCCATCTTAGGCCTCTAGGTTGGCTACGCATCTACAATACCCCTGGTGTTGCAGATGTTTATGGGCGGTGGTGATCTCTTACCACCAGGAGACCACTTCCTCGTTTGCCAACCAGTCTAATAAAAAAAAGTGTGAATTAGGAACTTTACGAACACCATTGGATTGCTTCGCTGCAGGCTGCTTCCAACTGAATCAACAGGCGGTCTATTCCGTGGCCTATGGCCAACATTAGGCGTGCTACGGCTGATGTCATGATACCTAATCCGGGCGCAGTGATCCGAAGTGTTGGCCTCCACAGACTACTCCATGCTTTACGATCTTAATCCAGCTCTTGCCAGCCTTTGACACTGTGATGATGATGATTCCAGACCCTGTGTCCTTCGAGGCAGTCGCGGTAGTACCCAACTCGCACTCCGGTGGCCTGCAAGCGCTCCGTGGGGGCAAGTACTGCCACCCTGGACTGGGCGAGCCTACCTTGCGCTGGTCGCCTCGCGTTGAGAAGGCCCTGGAAGTCGCGGTACGTATTTTTGGACAAGTTACGAGCATTAGAAGAAGCAGGAGTTAGAAGTTGAATGATGTGACTAAAAGCGTGTGTGTACATCTATTTTACAAGCTTTAATTTAACTTGAAATGTATATTTGTATGTAGGTATGTACGCATTCAAAATCTTGCAAGTTAAATTCGACCCACTTCCAGTGGTGGATTCATTATTAGGCGTATTTATGTAAATCTGGTGACAATACACGCTCAGCATTTCCACGTTGGATAGTATGGACATCCTTTGCACCAGGACGGACTCCTCAACGAGGGTCCTCCCCTTTTTGCCTGAGTCGACGGCCCAAATTTACCTACAAAACGCTTTGCATCCGCCCCCCGCACCCGCCGTCTCCACCGCCA
>NC_133497.1:5685012-5692342 GCF_025370935.1 Choristoneura fumiferana | reverse complement strand
ACTTTCGGCCTTTGCACTATAATGAAGGTCTTGCTATCAAGGACTCTAGCTCAGGGCTTCCCAAACTTATTTATACTGTGACGGCCTTGGGACTATGTCATTTTTTTTACGACGCCCCTAAACCCAACCCCCAAAAATACGATTTATCCTATGAATCTAATCATCAATACACACCTACTTTGTTTTCCCCTAGAACCATGTACCCCAGTTATATCTGGAGCTCTGACGTAACAAATATTTAAAAAAATACAACTGACTTGAGAACTTTTTTTACATCATGTAGACTTTATAGGCTGATAAAATCACCTTCAAAAGCGCCTATATGCTGCGTGATGCCCCCAAACTCCTGGTCCACGACGGAGGTGTCCCTCAGAGCGTCCAGCAGAGTTGTCTTGCCGTGGTCCACGTGTCCCATCACGCAGACCACCGGCGGCCGCGGCCGGAGCGCCTCGGGTGCTGCGGGCGGCGCTGGACCGCGTCTTTGTTCTAAACATTTTTTTTAAACATGCAACTACCGTGAGACTTACTCATATTAAATTATATTGTAACGGATAACTCACTTCTTAGACCGTTTTTTTTTTTAAAATCTGGTGTTAGGTAAACAGGTGGATAATTATTGACCTGTGGTTTAGCAAAAGAGTTGCCTTGCCACGTTATACTATACGTGCTTTAAGCTGAAGTACCAACGAACGAACGCAAATGTAGTTCGGATTTTCGTGGACTAGCAGTTTCATACATTAGACATTTTGAACGAAGGTCAATTGCGAGTCCGACATGATCTTTAAGAATTTCGTACTTTATAAAGTTAGGTTTTTGAAGTTTTGTTTTTATGAATATTATAGGTAAGTAATTAGGAATTTTGCTTTTCGAAACTCAGATTTTCATATCAGCCTTAGTGGAGCCCGCAAAAATATCTGACACGTCTTACCGGCCCTAGAAATTGAGTTGTTTGTGATATTTAAGCACGGTTTGTTGTGTCAGATATTATTGCTGGTGCATTCGATGATTAATGGGGTGGAATATTATATTGCATGACATTTGTTCGGCATCCCTGCCCTACAAAGTTCCATGCATACCTCTTCAACCTCCACTTCCTCATCGGGCCTCGGCACCAGTTTGAACCTGCACCCGGATATCTTCACAATGTCCCGGACGACCTGGGGGTTGTGGATTACTGTGTCGGCCCTGTAATCTATGTCGGATGTCTTGTCTGCAAACTCCAGTACTTTGAATACATGATCTGAAAGATGTGATTGTGTTACGGATCCATCCATTCATTACTGAACATGAATTTTTTTTTTTTTTAACATTGAACAAGCTAATTCAATCGCTTGATAAAATTATGCATATTCAATTTTATGCTAGTGTTATGCTTCTTTATAATTATGCAAGTTTGCTGTTATGCACAATTGTGTTACGCCAAATCTGTTATGCATATTCATATAAGGACAATTAATGTTATGCAAAATAAGGGGTACCTTTAATTAACACTGTCAACCATCAAATGTGGTATAAACCAAAATTAGGTTCATCCTTGAAAAACAGGACTGCCTACTATACTGTGAAGTGGAGTAACATAAAGGCTACAGTTCTATATGGACTAAGTACATACCAACATCCTTCCGGAGCACTTCAGCAATTTCTCTGACCGTCATGTTCCTCCATATTCCTACCACTTCCGTGCCTGCCTTTGGAGAATATCTAATAGCTTGCCTCCCCTGAGTGTCTACAGACTGGATAAAAAAATAATATTACATTAGTAAGAATAAAGAAATTAATGATTCTGAGCCAGTAGCCATTGTCTAGCACTCTGGTTCACAATCTTTTTTTTTTTAATGTCAAGTAATTGGCAAACGAGCATGCGGGTCACCTGATGGTAAGTGATAACCGCTGCCCATGGACACCTACAGCATTATTAGGACTGCGGGTGGGTTGCCGGCCTAAAACGGGGGCTAAAGGGGGAGGGGGTGGAGGGGGGATGGAGGGAGAGGAGTTGGGCCTCCAGATCTCCCACTCACTGTACGAAACACAATAGCAAAACTACTTTACTTCAATTTCTACACTTATCTTATACCATGTGACAGAAAAAAGTGGTGTGTAAAATTGTGATTTCAAGTGTGTAATCAACAAGGCCTCAGCTTTCCATTTATAATGTTCAGATTTGGAATGGTTTGGAAGGTAGTCGATTTTAGAGAACATGCTTAAGTATGCGGGAACTAAAAAAAGTACTGCAATCTAGTCTCATCTGTTTAAACAAAAATCTGAAGTATTGTGCGTTATAAATGGAAAGCTGAGGCCTTATTGTTTAACACCACACATCACATTGTTTTTTTCTAGTCAGAGGTATAACGATGATGGTAGAAATAAAAAGAAAAAACCAAAGAATAACAAAAAAGAAAAAACAAAAAAAAAAGAGAAAAATTTAAAAAAAAAAAATTTAAAGGAAAGAATTGAGAGAAAAAACAAGAAGGAAAGAAATGACGTTACATAGTGCAGGGGTTATTTCAAACTTTCGGACATCCACAATACCCCTGTTAAAGTTTCAGGGACAGCGAACCCCTTAACTAATTAAACCCCCCCCCCCCCAACCCTAACCTCCCAGGAAAAAAGAAAACAATAAAAATAGTCTGTTGAACGAACGAATCAGTCTGCGCGCGCGCCACCATGGTGCCGCACTTGCTTGCCAGTCATTCACGCGACCATTACGTAAAATCTTGTCGCGAAACCCCCTGCCGATTTTCGAATGGCGAACCCCTAAGGGTTCGCGTACCCCACTTTGCGAAACCCTGAGAGTGAAGTATGATTGTAACATCAGAAAGGTAAATAGCACTTTTATTTTTTCCTAACTCTTCTATGTTAGGCACAGATTCCGTGTTCAAATTTGAGCTATCTTTTTTTATTTTCTTTTCAATCAAAATATTTGTTAGGTCATACAAAGTCTGCTGATTTAATAAACACATATGAAGGGGTTAAAGAAAAAAAGTACTGTTTGGCTTTACATTACATAGGTAGGTCAAGTCTAAAAGATATAGACACGGCCAAAGTTACAAAAATATGTATACAACATATGACTTTTATGGACCTAACAATTAACGTATTTTGTTTGTGCTATATACAAATATTTTTATAACTCTGGCCATGTTGATTATCTTTGCACCTTGACTATACTATTTTACCAGTAGTTACTTGAGCTTACTTGTGGTGGATCCTGGGACTGAACACAATTAAGGGAATCCTTTGCTATAGTGATTGATGTGTATCTCTATGGAAACGTTTATAGACTGATTGTTCTGTCGAATTAATGTGTCATTTTAGCTGAATAAAGCCAAGTTTTCTTATTATTGGTTCTCATTTACATATCAATTTATTCAGCTAAAATTTGTATCGAAACGAATGAAGAAAAATAAATCTATCCCAAACATGTCACGCTATCTCCGCCCCGAGCGATTCGAAGACGAACCAAGTGCTCCTGCATCCGATCTAAAATGGACACATTGGTATTTCACTTTTCATAATTTCTTATCCGAAGAATGTACTCCCAACGCCGGAGACTCAATGAAGTTGAAGCTTCTTGTAAATCACCTTTCACCTACAATATTTTCGTACATACGTGCATGCAAAACCTACGACGAAGCCGTTAGTATCTTAGAAAAATTATACGTAAAGCCCAAAAATGAAATACTCGCCAGGCACATGTTGGCGACGCGAAGGCAAAGAGCGGATGAATCAATAAAAGAATATATACAAGCACTTAAACTTCTTGCACTCGAGTGTCATTTTACTAATGTATCGGCAGAAGAGCATCAAAAACAATCAATGAGAGGAGCATTTATAGCGGGTATTAGTTCCCAGAAAATAAGAGAGAGACTGCTAGAGAAGTTAAACCTGAGTCTAGACGAAGCCGTCAATTTAGCAATTTCCCTTGAAGATGCTGGAATAAATTCACAAGCTTTCGGGACCACTAATACACTAAATCTCAATGCCTTACCAGATTCTGAAAGACCAAATAATAACTTAGCGGCATCTACATCCTTTTCATCCGAATTCAAAGAGACGCTGCTTCTTTTGTGGTGGAAATGTTCATCAGCGCATAAAATGTCCTGCAGCTAATGAAAATTGTCAATTGTGTTCAAAAAGGGTCATTTCGCAAACGTGTGCAGATCGAAGCAAACACACACAGCTAACGCGGTAACAGATGACATTATTCAATGTGACAATACACTCTCAGCAATCTCCGCTGCCTCTCCAAGCAGTCTAAGAAAGGCTACTTCACCAATATCAATTAACGGTTTTAAAGCAGAGGCCTTGATAGACACTGGGAGCTCTGTTAGTTTTATAAATAAGAGTCTGGTCGAGATACTCAAAATAAAGGTAAAACCTAGCCGTCAAACTATCACGTTAGCATCTCTCAGTCATGTTTCTTACGTCCAAGGTGTCTGTTACGTAAACATTCAGCTTGAGAAGCATCAATACAAAAACCAACCTCTTCTTATTGTCAACAATCTATGCGCAGATGCAATTATCGGTCACGATATACTTAAATACCACTCTTCTTTAGAACTAGAGTTTGGAGGAAGTCAAGAACCATTACGTATCTGTAACGTCATGGAAGCATCAGTACCGCCGGCATCTTTGTTTACTCACCTGTCTCCTCATACGAAACCAATAGCCGTCCGGTCCAGACGCCATTCCGCCGACGACGAACGTTTCATAAAAGCAGAAGTGTCCAAGCTACTTGAAGATGGAATTGTCGAACCCAGTGTCTCACCCTGGCGAGCACAGGTACTAATTGCCGGTGGAGGTTTACACAAGAAGAGGATGGTAATAGATTACTCCCAAACCATTAATAAATTTACTGAATTGGATGCCTTCCCATTACCAAAGATAGAAGCAATTGTCGCAAAAGCCGCTAAATACAGCTATTTCAGTCAAATCGATTTAAAAAGCGCGTATCACCAAGTACCCATTCTTCAAAAAGAACGAATTTTTACTGCATTTGAAGCAAATGGGAAGCTTTATCAGTTTACAAGAATCCCTTTTGGTGTCACCAATGGTGTAGCGGCCTTCCAGCGCACCCTGAATTATATAATAGACGAAGAACACTTGAGTGGTACGTTTGCATATCTAGATGACGTCACCGTATGTGGAAAGACGAAGGAAGAACACGATGAAAATCTGTCAAAATTTAAGACGGCTGCCGCCAAATACAATCTAACACTAAATGAGAGCAAATGTGTATTCAGTCAAGAAACGATTAACCTTCTTGGTTACACTATACAAAATAATACAATTCGACCTGACGAGAATCGCCTTAAACCACTGCTCGACCTACCAGCACCTGAAAATACGGCCGCATTGAAAAGGGTTTTAGGATTTTTCGCTCATTATTCTAGATGGATACATAATTTTTCAGAAAGAATTAAGCCACTGCTCTCAATATCTACATTTCCACTATCTGAAAGCGCAATCACTTGTTTTAACGAATTAAAAAAAGATATTGCAAAAGCTTCGTTGTCCGCTATTAATGAAAACGCCATGTTCACAGTAGAAACTGATGCTTCGGAAAATGCACTGGCTGCGTCTCTCTCTCAAAACGGGCAGCCTGTTGCGTATTTCTCACGATCTTTGACTGATTCAGAAAGGCGACACTCGGCTATTGAAAAAGAAGCGGCCGCGATAGTCGAAGCATTACGTAAATGGCGCCACTACTTGATCGGCAGGCACTTCCTCTTAATAACAGACCAACAATCGGTAGCGTTCATGTTTAACCAAATTCATTCGAGCAAAATAAAGAATGAGAAAATTGAACGTTGGAGATTAGAGTTGTCTTGTTTTAAATACGACATAGTATATCGTCCTGGCAAAGAAAATATAGTCGCCGATGCATTGACTAGAGTATGTGCAAATATGAACATTAACAACTTAAAAACTTTACATGACAACCTCTGTCATCCAGGAATTGTCCGTATGAATCACTGGGTGCGATCGAAAAATCTTCCGTATTCGGTCAATGACATTCGGCAAATGACTGCTAACTGTAAAATCTGTGCTGAAATTAAGCCCCGTTATGCAAATACACACGGACAACTTATCAAAGCAACGGCTCCCTTAGAACGGCTCAATATAGATTTTAAGGGGCCACTTCCATCAAAGTCAAAGAATAAGTATATTCTAACTGTTATAGACGAGTACAGTCGCTTCCCTTTTGCTTTTGCATGTAAAGACATGACGTCAGCTACTGTCATCAACTGCTTGAATGAAGTTTTTTATACTTTTGGCACACCGATGTACATTCACTCAGATAGAGGAACATCGTTTATGTCTCAAGAAATTACTCAATATCTCGTCTCACTCGGAATAGCTTGCAGCCGCACCACGCCGTACAATCCACAAGGCAATGGACAAGTTGAACACCTAAATTTTACCTTGTGGAGAACCATTCAGTTGAGCCTGAAGTCCAAGGGCCTGGAGATAGCCGACTGGGAACGGGTTCTGTCTTTAAGCTTACATTCGATACGGTCGCTGCTGTGCACAGCTACAAACGCTACTCCCCATGAAAGAATGTTCACTCACCCTCGCAGAAGTCCAAACGGAGTATCATTGCCTGCTTGGCTTACTACCCCTGGACCCATCCTAATAAAAAGAAGCGTGCGCCGTTCTAAATTCGATCCCATCGTGGATGAAGGATATCTGATTCAAAGTAACCCTAATTATTCTCATGTCAGGTACCCTGATGGAAGAGAAGGTACAATTTCCAATAGGCATTTGCACCAATCCCTCAGATGACGAATATTTTTCTACATCCTCCGATGACAACGACGTTACGCCCCAGGCTGTGGTCGAAACATCTGCGCCTGCGAATGACACTGAGGAGGCAACAGCAGCTGAAGAGCCAGGACCATCAGGTACACAGCAATGCGCCGTGCGGCGATCTACCCGAGTCAGGCGCGCACCGGTATACCTGGAGGACTACCAGACATCTTAGGAGGGGTGAATGATGTGTATCTCTATGGAAACGTTTATAGACTGATTGTTCTGTCGAATTAATGTGTCATTTTTAGCTGAATAAAGCCAAGTTTTCTTATTATTGGTTCTCATTTACATATCAGTGATTAAAAGTTGAAAAAAAATATTAAAATAACAAATAAAACATACCTTTTCTTACTTTGATCTTCTCTTTTTGCAGCAAACACATGATACTGCCAAATTGTCTGTCCAAATTTGAGCTAAAGGTACTTTTTAATACTAGCGAATGTTGGCAGTGATTCTCTTTTAACTGATCTAATGGGTAACTGTAATAAAAATAAAATTGCAAATGTTCAACAAATTA
>NC_133497.1:5639329-5684912 GCF_025370935.1 Choristoneura fumiferana | reverse complement strand
CTGCGAAATGCGAAAAGAAAGAAAAATAAATAAAGAAAGGAAGGAAGGAAGAAAGAAAGAAAGGAAGGAAGAAAGGAATGAAGGAAGCAAGAAAGAAAGAAAGACAGGAAGGGAGAAAGGAAGGAAGGAGAAAGAAAAGAGAGAAGAAAGAAAGAAAGAACCCGTTTCCAAAAACAAAATGATTTGAGTAAAACTTGAAAGTGTTATAGTAGGTACTTTTTTTTCAATGTAGGTATATCACATCATACAAAACTAAATAAAAAAAACACGGTGTAAATTATACTGTCTCTATCTTTACCTTTCGATCCAAGCGCGATCCGGTGCTGTAATGTGGGTAAAACCGTGCATGGAGGTGCTTTTGCAGAATGCCTGCGCGCAAGCAGCAACCCCCTGCAACCCTCGCTCCGCGACCCGTCGGGGCCTCCGGGGCGGCGTCTGGTAAACTTCGTACATAGTTCCTTGGGATTAATATTCTGGTTAAGATATGAAAAATGTCCACTGTATCAACTTCTATGCCATCATCTGGTCCAAAATCAGTGCTATAAGTAGTTACCTTTAAAATACCTATCCAACGATACCCCACACAATAGGGTTGGATGAGAAAACAAAATCAACCCCACTGTCTAGGAGAGGTACGCTTATTTTTTTTAATTTTGTACCATTTTGTCGGCATGGTTGCTACATATATTCGTGCAAAATTACAGCTTTCTAGCACTGATAGTTTGACCGAAGCCGCGGACGGGCGGACAGACAGACAGACATGCCGAAACTATAAGGGTTCCATTTTCCCATTTTGGCTACGGAACTCTAAAAACACATCGAAATCGGTCCATCCATTTGAGATCTATGATGCCACAGACAGATACACAGACATTGCCGTCAAACTTATAATAACACTCCTCTTTTTCGTTGGGGATTAAAATAGTAGATTGTACAACAAAAGCATAAAACGAGTCATTTTACCCGAGACGTTCATGTAGCCACCCGAGCCGGTACGTTGAGGGGAAAATGGGTTTAATGCTTGAGTTTTACACTCTGCTTTTCATTTCACTTAATATTACAAATAAAACGGATACAAAATTCGGATCTATTGTCAAGAAGACATTAAGATCTAAGCGTAAGTTAATGATTATATCATGGACAGGGATATTTGGAAATAATTCCGATCCGCATTAGCGATCCTACTGTGTTATAGATTGTGTCTTAGGGCGGTAAACAAGGAATTACGTCTATTAGAAGCCCGAAGTCGAAGACTGAGGGCTTTAATGAGTCGATGTTCGTAATTCTAGTACCGCCCGTGCGACATACAATGTTTTTCATCACATTTGCGAGTAAAATTGTATATTTGTAAAAGAAAAACTAAGATTTTTCCAAAAATTGCCGATACCGCTGACTACGCTCTTGGCAGCGCCAGCCTCCGCGCCGCCCCACCCCACGTAGCATGTGCCCGACCTGCGCGCGCCGCGCTGCACCACACCATGCAGTATCACACTCATTTACCGACCTTGGGCTTCATGACATGAAAATTAGTACGCGCAATGACTCATTTACCGACCACGGGCTTCATGACAAGCACATTAAGGTCGAGGGTTTTATTTGGGGGTTGCAACCAAGGTAGCCTGCATGTTTCGACGCTGTTTACGAGCAAGTGTGATGAAAAAAATAAAGTTTTATTAAATACTTGTGATGTATAGATATCATTTAATAATATTGTAAATCTGTTTAAAAAAAATATACCTCGTTGAGTTTCTTGCCGGATTCTTCTCAACAGAGGTTTTTCCGAACCGGTGGTAGATTTTTTTTAACATGTAAGAGCATGAATGAGATTTTTTAGCATGAAACTGCTTGTTTTGTTATAGCTTAAATTGAATAAAGATATTTGGACTTTGACTTTGACTTCGATCGCGAGGAAATGAAATAGCAACAGTGGAAACAATTGTTCACTTACTATGTAGCTTTTATTTTTCATGCATTTCTATAATAATTATCATTATTTTTTTTAGATTTATTGATTTGACTAGCCGTTACCCGCGACTTTATCCGCGCAGAATTCGTCTATCGCTATCCCGCGGGAACTATGCAATTTTCCTATCGAATAAAAACTATCCGTATGCCAAATTTCATCTAAATCGGTTCAGTGTTTTAGACGAAATTAAGTACCAAACAATCAAACAAACACACATTTATAATATTAATGGGATTGATTGTTAGTTTTATAAAAAAATTAAAATAATTAAAAATATATATGTTGAAACTTCTTTCTTTGTGGCTGTTTACACCTGATTGCCTTTGTCTTACTTAGACGAAGATTTTACTTTATGCACTAGAGCATAAAAAGTCATTTTATATCGCCTAAATTTAGCATAAATACGAACTTTACGAGCATGAAAAGTGAATAAGCCTTTTGAATATTAAAATACGTAAAATACCTGTCTGCTCCAATATTGGCAGCAAACTACCAAAGTCATTGTTTATACTCATACCTACCTGGTAACAAATCTAGATTAACTAAAAACATACGTTGCTTACCGACCGCTACATGTTTTTTTACTTACTTTAAACGTTTTAATAACCCGATCATGCATCATGGCATGATGATAACTAAAATGTGGCGTTTTATAAATGAATGCCTGCAATACTTAATCTTACTTGGAATTACATTTGAAATTTACCACGAGCTTTGCGGTGAAGGAAAACATCGTGAGGAAACCTGCACAAACCTGTGAAGCAATTCAATGGTGTGTGTGAAGTTCCCAATCCGCACTGGGCCCGCGTGGGAACTATTGCCCAAGCCCTCTTGTTCTGAGAGGAGGCCTGCGCCCAGCAGTGGGACGTATATAGGCTGGGATGATGAATACTTAACCTGTCCTCTCCCAGAGGCACAAATTTGTGCCCAAATTCCTTTGATCCTGTTATCCTGGGAGATGACAGATTAATCAACGTTTTAATTTGTCATATTGCGACATGCGTCGGTGTCGCCCTCTATGGTGATGCCAGTCCCCGAACTGACAGAGTTTAGCCAATTTCCAATTTTTAGAAAGAAAGAAATACATTTATTCACAGTATTACTGAGTACGATAGTATAGATAGGAAGTAAGATAGTATAGATAGATAGATAGAATCTTTATTCAAAACAGCATACAAAGCTCAAAGTACAATAGTAAATATACAATAATACCTTTTAACTTAAAACTAGCACCAAAATAAAGAAGAAGAAAGAAAGAAAGAATTTATTTGAAATATAACAAGGTTACAATTTAGATTCATCGGCGGACTCCGCACTAGACTCTGGGCCTGTATCGCGGAGACCAGAGAATTTACAATTTACAGCAGTTACTTAAGTAATAGTTCACTAGTTTGTCGGCGAATCAGGTAACTGGTCTTCAGTTGTTTTTGACCCTATTTTGTTTTCAGACTCTGAATTCTCTAGAATATTATGATAAAAAATAACATACTTTTTATACAATATCTACCAAACCCACAATATTAAAAGAAAAATTGACAAACAATCGAATACTTGCATGCTTGCACGAGAACCTTTTAGTAACGGCTTCTAACTACATAACTATATATCTACGGCAAACATACTTAAAGTATGACGAATCAACCTGCAATAAAATGTTCTATGACGTAAATCGAATTCTAATAAACAGATAATGACCACAAAAGACATTGATATCGGCGTAAAAAAAGGAAACACTAGAAAAACACATTATTTTCTTCGAATATAATAGCGGAAACTATGTTTCATATGATCGTAAACAGTATTCTATACTAAATTCTTAAAACATAAGTTAAAGAAATTATCATGGAGACATTCAGTATAGAATACCTAATAATTTGTCAGATTAGGTGTAATATACAACGTAAAGTTTATTTTTCCGTGGTGTTTACGACGTTTTGAAATATAATTAACGAATATCCTTAACGTTACTAAGCCAATGATATCATACTGTTATCATTCGCAATGTAAATATGATTCCTAAGAACTTCTTAGAAACACGATTACGTTGATAAAATATATTTTTTACTACACTTTTTATGAACGAACAAACAGTTTTGGAATAATTCCTGGCGCGTGTATGGAAGTTGGCAATATCGAGGCGCGAATTATTTAAATGAGGGCTATCGCGTATGAATTCGCCACTAGAGGCGCTAGTGTAGCTCACGCAATACATGGCAGATACTGCAGTTAGATCAGAGACACTACAAGGGTCTCTTTGCAAGTCAAGTGGGAGTGTGTTTGTTGGAATACCCCACCAAAGTTACTAAAATTCAGACTCTGACTCAGAGATCTGATTATGACCCAATGAGGGCTATCGCGTATGAATTCGCCACTAGAGCCGCTAGTGTAGCGTGAGGTCTCCGAAATGTCAAATCTCATAGTTTTTGGGTGAGCTATACGAGGGTTTATTTATAATTAGAATAAGTTTGTGAATATTTTGCATTACCTGAAATTAATTATGGCAAATATGCGTTCCGGGGCAATGAATGTCTGTGTTTTGAGACAGTTTTTTCCTCCCATTTTTCCGAACAAAACGGGGACTATGCAACACTGTGGCATGCTCGATATTTTTATGGTACGGTTTT
This sequence comes from Choristoneura fumiferana, assembly GCF_025370935.1. Lineage (NCBI taxonomy): Eukaryota > Metazoa > Arthropoda > Insecta > Lepidoptera > Tortricidae > Choristoneura > Choristoneura fumiferana. Next base: position 5,680,322 of record NC_133497.1, on the reverse strand, counting down.
AAGTTGTATTAAATATGAATTTAATCTAAACTTTGTTTTCACGCCCGTAATAACAGACTTTGAAAGCCATACTTAAAGACCTCACGCAACAGTGCGCCATCTAGTGAGACAAAAAACGATAGCCCTCATTGTGTTAATACGAGTATACTACTAACTTAGAAAATTTTTAAAGCTCCCGCGACCATGGTTTCATTGTCTCACAACTAAAAGTTGGAAAACCCCCGACATTGTCACTTCAAAGTTGAATATCTTAAAAACGGCTGAACTGATTTTGATAAAACATGTCTAAGAACCATCGCTAGAAAACCTCCTTTCAAATAAAAAACCGCATTCATCTGTCGGTTCACCCGTTTAAGAGCTACGGTACCACAGACAGACAGACACACAGCGGTCAAACTTAAAACACCCCTTTTTTGCGTCAGGGGGTAAAAATCTTGTATCTGCGATCTGCGTCGTAAATTATTCAACGTCATAGGTTTCTGTCGCTCCAATGATGTTACCTCAATTATAAAGATTGTAAAACGAAAAATTGGCGACAATTTTCTTCTTAGTTGTATTTATAGATTTTCACTGCAAAACAATATTCGTGATATTAACAAACTGATAGAATTGAGTTAAAAAATGTCACGGCTACGCAGATAGACAGGAGGACAATGTAAATATGGCCAAGGTCAACATTAAGTTTTCATTAACAACCTTGTCGCTATTACTTCGCGTTGTAACTTTGTAAATCAGGCAGCCTGAAATTTTGGAGGGACTCAATAATAATACATCGCGGCTATTATATAGGGGCAAAAACATTTTTCAATTTGTCGTGTACGATTTTGGTGGGGGGTCATGTCCCCTGTGAACCCCCCCAAGACGGACCGCGCCTGATGTAAATTGTCCGAAGGTAGGTATACATACAGTGCTAAGGTTGAAATGCAGAGTGAAGATTGCTTCTTTGTATGTGTATAAGTTACTAAACCCTTCTTAAATGTATTTCCTAATATTATGTGTTTTGTTACATGAAATAAATGATTTGAATTTGAATTTAGGAATGGAAGTATCTTACGGAGTCAGTTTCTGAATAAATAATACTCATAGTATACCTAAGTCCTATTATAATTTACCATCAGCCAAATAAGTGGTCTATTAATTTTTGAACAAGTTCCTATCAAATGAATATGTCGCAAAGTCGAACTTTCAAGTTGACAGACACGTCATTGGTATTATTGTTTTGACTATATATTTGGCTGATAGTACCTAAGTACCTACTGTATTGCTGTGGATGCAAAAAATAGATAAAATGAGTCGGTCAAAACTAAGAAGTTCTTGCTAAGCCGCGGTCTCCATTCGAGATCTTTCATTTACTTGCATCATTTGCATCTAATTTTACGCTATCTCGACGACAAATGTTCTTATAACTAATGGACGTATCTGTTTGCCTACTTAATTCAGAAGTATAGGAACGTCTCAAGTTTGTTCTTGACTTTGTCGTAAAGAGCGAACTGTTTTTATCACGAGCACACTTAAATTTAGTATCTAATGAAGAACAGTATGAACCTAGTTCTTGTCATACTGTACTTCTTGATATGAACTACTTACCCGTTAAGTTAACCATTCAAAACGGAATCCCGGTTTTTCGTCTAAATTATGATTCCCAATAAATCCTTTTCCCAACTGTTTCATACTGACGATGAATGACCTGTTTACTGAAACTAAGTATATACTATTCAGGATATATTTCAGTACTACCCTTTAGGACCCGATAGGTTAGGTTAGTTTTATCAATTCTGAAGTCATTACTGTGTAAACATCGTTCGTCTATAATATGAAACAGTTGTAAAATAAATCATACTTATGGCAAAATGTTTTCAAAGAAAAATAAGAGAACTCTTTAAAGCAAATGAAGGCTACATTATTGGTTTAACTTTATTCAAATGTTCTGTTTGTTTGTTCAGGTAAAAATATTATAATGAATACTGTATTTCGACAAGTATTTCTAATACAAAACATACATTTAACTTCTTGATAGTAAAAATCTGAAAAAAAAAAATATTTTTATTAAATATAATGACCCGGATAACTCACGTCTTAAATCGAGTTTAGCTCGACATGTTTCGGGCTAATCCGTAGCCCTTCGTCTTCGTCGTTATATGAGTGAATCTCACGGTAGTTTCATGTTCAAAATGTATTTTTTTTACTTTATTTAACATTTTTTTGTAAGTATCTCCTAATTTGCTATCAAGTACACAGAATACTTTTATTTACACAATATTTACACCAACGATGTAATTTTTGGCGTCTGGAATTAAATAACATAATCCCACGGTATCGGGTTTAAAATCTCAAAACCTCAACCGCTGGTTTTAGAATCATGTGGCACGACTGTCTTTCATGCAACAACAGTGAAAACTGTAGTGGTTTTTTTGGAAATTTCATTAGGAATTTAGCAAAATCCCGGAATTTCAATTCACCTGCCGGATCCAAATTCAAATATTCAACAATCATCCAAGTTTTCATAATACCACGTTAAATATCTAAACATAGTCAATGACAGTTATAAAACGATTTCAGATCGCTAAACCGTAAAATATACCAAATAATCTCCACTATTGACTACGTCGCTTCCATCGATAAATTGTAGTAAATATTAGTATGTATTATCGTTGTTACAATTTTCGCCAACTGCACATATAGCTCGGTGCTAGATAACACGCCTTATCATCTATCGGTGATATTACATATATCACCTACATTTACCGTGAATTTCGAAATAGATAAGATAATATAGTCGTGCCCGGGCGTTTTAAATAAGCTTATAGTGGTCTCAACTATCAGTGGCTGTGGATGTAACCAGCCAAAATTCTGTAGAAAAATTGTGGACCTAAAAGTCCTAGTGAGTGCAAGTGAAATGGCATTGAAATTTACGTTTTTGTTGTCGGTTGTGCTGGCGTGTGTAGCAGCCCAGAGTACGTCATGTAAGTAACTATTCGTTACGTAACTATGTTTATCTTCAAGGTCTGATACTGTTGAATCAGGGCGACAGGACATAGTTACAATATAGTCCGGCTAAAACACCCCATTCACTAATAAATCTAGTTCTTTACATAGCATAAAACAAAGTCGCTCCCGTCTGTATCTGTGTTCACCAGCGGTTAGATCATTTTCACATGTATATTCGCGACCAAGAGTGTATCTCGTAGACTCAAAATGTAACCCATTTTTATTTACATAGACATTATTTAGTTTCTGAAAGGTCTAATTTATATGATGGATTATTTTGAGATAGTATATTTTTTGATTTGGGAGTGGATTGATATGTACTAATACCAACGACTAATACGTTGCCTCGGCTTCGGCAAGGAAGTTGAAAAAATGTGAAGTAACTACCTTCGTTTAAACAGAGATCTTGTGAAAAAAAAACTGTTCCCGTGCGAAGCCCGGGCGGATCGCTAGTACATTATAGTTTAGAGGTCGAAAGCTCGACCACTTACTTCAGATCTCTTTGTACAAACTTAAGTCTATGTTACTTGTAACACTTGTTTTTGAGTACAATAAACATTTTTTTTTATATATATTTTTATACCTAGGTAAAAAATGCGAAAGTGTGGGAGTATGTCGATGGTGGAAGTCTCAATTGACGTAAGGGACAAAATGCTACTTTTCAGGAGAGCGAAAAGAAGTTTTTGGTAATTTTCAAACCCCCACAGCATTGTTAATGTTTAACTTAGCAGGACGTTATAATTACGTAAAATCTTGAATTTTCTTGCTTTTCAACGTGAAACTATAGACATTTTCGTAAAAAGCTTAATAAGAAAAATAGCTGTCCCTTACGCCCGTGACATACGGGTGTCATAGCCCCTTACATCCATAAACCGTAAATAAATAAATAATGTAGTAACCGATGTTTGGTCTTATAGGACATTTTATATTTTATTTGCTACATATTTGGACGTAAGTTCCTGTAGAAAAATTAAAAAAAATAGTGAATTAACTCAAAGAACCACTTTAATTATTTAAAATAACGCGCAAAAGCCATAATTTTGCACGTCCCCTTAAAAAATATGTAATTTGTAACATTTTCTTTAAATGGACATTATAAGTTAAAAGTTAAATAAAACTCAAATAAATTTTATAACGTTTTAAACTTTCGTGATTCTCACTCATAAGTCAAAATACCACCAACGGGATTTATCCACGTTTCGGCAACATTGCAGTGGCCGTGGTCACGAGTGGACTGAAGTGTGGGGTGTCAAGTCTGCCTAGCAGCGCGAGTCCTTCGAACTACCCGCACTTGATCACTAATAGTACCAGCACTCGTATCACGACCTACTCGCAATTGGTGATTTTTATTTGTCACCCCATCACACCGACTCACAACACTCATCCCGACGTCGACACTTATTAATAACAGGATTCCATGAAGATGAAAGCTTATATCCATCGTCCCGGTTGACATTTTTATGCTTTTTTATTTCAACTGCTTCACGTACCATTCTTGAGTAGAAATGACGTTCCGTGGACAGAATTTTGGGATTGTGAAGCTCAATCCAGTGGTTTGGTCCTGACTCCAACAAATGCTCGGCTATGGCTGACTTGTTTGTTTATAGCTGAGAGGGTTAAGGAAGATATTGCAGCTGTTAAAAATCGCCAAGTAAATAAGTTTTTATCCCGGAAAATAGCATAGTTCCGGGGGGTAGCGATAAACGAACTGATGATGTTGTTGATGACGATGATGATGAAATGATTTTCACTACCACCACTGGCGTACTCACTCTGCTTGCTTGCATTATTGCTTACATCCTTGCTTGCATGCTTGCTTGCATGTTTGATTGCATGCTTGCTTGCACTATTTCTTGCACATTTGGGAGTATTCTTGCTTGATTTGTTGTTTGCATGCATGCTTGCCTTCTGGCTTCACGCTTGTTTGCATGCATGCTTGCACTATTTATGCTTCCTCTAACACACTGATTGCAGCTGTGAGGGAGTGGGACGCCAGCCCGCTTCATGAGCGCTGGAGGAGATACCATAGACCGGTCATCGCGGGATCGGGGTAACCCGCGATGTTCATCTAACCCAGGCCGATAAAATTGCATGTTTGTTGATTTGATTGACAAAATTACATGCTCACTTGCAAGCTTGCTTAGGTGGTTGCTTACATGCTTGCTTGCTTGCTTGCATGCTTTCTTGCACGCTTGCTTGCACTATTTCTTGCACATTTGGGAGTATGCTTGCTTGAGTTGTTGTTTCAATCACTACAAGTTCTAAAAACCATTTGTTTTGATGCCTCCTACGACCTAACATTAACAAGGTATTTTAATGAACTAAAAGAAGCAAGCAAGGTATTTTACTTTAAGTGCCCCTTACACCCATAAAGTAACCTCAATTTTTAAAATGTCTGTTTGTTACTGTCCCTTACGACTAACAATTTACTCTAGTTTTAGCTTTTGATGTCCCTTACGCCCATAAGAGTATTCCTTATTTTATAAGTTGCTGTTGTTTAATGCCCCTTACGACGTACCAATTACACCTTTTTTTTAAATGTCTGTTTGCTACTGCCCCTTACGACCGACAATTTACTCTAGCTCTTGCTTTTTATACCCCTTACGCCCATAAAAGTATTTATTATTTTATAAAATGCTGTTTTTTAATGTCCCTTACGACGTTTCGATTATACAATTTTTAACCCTCAACATACATAATTAATTATACAGGCCAATTATTATTATGTTTGCATCATCATCTCGGCCTATATACGTCCCACTGGTGGGCACAGGCTTCCTTTATTAGGATCTGTCAGGACAGCTTAAAATAAACAAAGTAGCTAAGAGAAATTTACCTCAACATCCTTGACTGAAATTCCATTACGGAAATGTTAGCTCGACGTCAAGCCATTAGGGGATCCATCAACTTAATCTTCTTTTTTTGTTTTGCTTTTGGCATCTTATAAAAAAATACGCGCGTTGACAAAGAACAAACGTAGGCAATCAAATACGTCCTCCGTGTTTGACGTGTCTGACACGACTGACCGAATGTGCAATGCGCAAACGCTCGGCGCGTGGAAAGTAGGTAGACGCGTTAGTATTTTGATGTTAGGTACAAGAAATAGGTACAGGCGGTAAGGTTACACCCAACAACTTCTTGCTTTTTTATCTTATTCGTTATAAAATGTTGGGGTGTAAAGGGCAATGAAACAATAATTGACCCATACGCCCTTTTATTATATTTGTTGGGTTTTTTTTTAACGACATGAGCCGAGTCGTAAAGGACATATGAGACTGCCACAGCCCCTTACGACCCAAATATTAAAAAAATAATACATTTACGCCATTTTTCAGCTCAAATATTTTATATCATATCCCTTAAGCTATTTTATTTTAAAATAATAAATGTTGATAACAGCAAAAGTAAGGGGCGTATCGTAACTTGAATACTACCAATCGACAGAGAAAAAAAAACTCTAATTTTCTATGTTTAAAAGTCATTTTCGGTATTTTGTCCCTTACGCCAATTGAGACTTCCACCATCGATGTGTTTACTGTCACGCTAAAAAGGATAACAAAGGGATTGTGAAAAATGAAGGAGGCTATAATCAGGATTGGATGGACTATAATGGTTGTTGATTCTTTCATTCTGCAGGGGCATTGGCATTTAGGTACATCATGGAAGTGATCGGACCGACTGGACGTTGTTGAGCAGCGATATATTTATAAGCAAGTGTTCATAGAAACCGATAATTAGATAAACTATAGCAAATAAATCAAACTTAGATACACGCATTCTACCAGTTTAGGATTGTATTACCTATGTACATTGTTTCATTAAATATGAGTGAGTCTCACATTAGTTACATAAAAAACATACACACACACTACCACACAAGCTTGTTCAGCCATCCGAGAAAGTGCTGATACAAAGCTTAAATCATTTGTCACAGATGCAAAGGTCGTTGATGGCTTACTACTCATTTTCTACTGCATTCAGATTTTAGGTCACGTGCTGACTCCATTAAAATTAGGGAAGGGTCACTGATAAAGGTCGATAAAGATTACTGGTTTATCGATGACGATTGATAACATTACGGTTCCACTGATTAATTGTCTTTGATGCACCGATCAAATGCAGCTAATATTCTTCTTGACTTTTCGCAATATGACTAGTTTCTCTTTGAGCTGCCATCATTGTCAAATCAGCCGTAGGTCTTCCATTGTTGGACATAGGCCTCCCCATATACCTCCAGTTGCTTCAATTAGAAGTGGCCTGCATCCACCAGGAGCCTGCGGTTTTAACCAAGTCATCCGTCCTTTGGTGGACGTGCTACGCTGCGCTAGCTGATCCGCGGTCTCCACTCGAGAACTTTTCGGCCCCAACCGCCATCTGTTCTCCGTGCTATATGGCCTGCCCATTGTGTCTTCAACAAACTAATTTTCTAATTCTGTGATCTTTCCCAAACTGAGGTTGTAAGGGTAATCTCTGCATCTATTAAACCGATTTAGATGAAATTCGGTATACCGATAGATTGAGTCCTGGGAAATTGCATAGTTCCCGCGGGATAGCGATAAACGAAGTCTACGCGGGTGGAGCCGCGAGCAATAGCTACAAATCGATTTATAAAATCTTTCCGTTGTACCTGACTCATTTCTTCGGTATAAGTGACAGGAAACTGATAGCGGGTTGAAACGCTTGTAGGACTACCTAAAGTACAATTCAATAGAATCTGTCAATTTTCTACATATTTAAGACACCCTATCGTGGGCACACTTGATTATATATGTCCCTGTTGTTGCAATTATCATCTAAAAGGAATCAAAAAAGAATAATAATCACATCACAAAGCCTTAGGCAGCCCGTTGTTTATATTAGTAGGCTGGAAGTGTCTACAAGATTGTCAGATTCTATTGAATTGTACTTTAGATGCCGTTAATAGTTGGAAACCAGCATTGGTCTTCCGCCGGGCCACAGAAGTGAAATCACGGAAGACCGCACAAAACAGACACACAATTCCCTTCGCCTTCGCCTCACCTCTTCCGCCTCTTCCCTGCTCTTCTTCTCTTCCTTCCTTTCTTTTTCTTTTCTTCTTTCTTCTTCTCTTCTTTCGCCTTTGTACATCTCTTTCTCTTGTTAACAGTTATTTTCATATGTTTTATGTACAATAAAGAATTATACGATACAATAGGTACAATACAAATAGTGGAATATGGATCCTGTTCATAAAATCTAGGAAATATCAGCCATGTGTCATTTTCTCGGAAGTTTCACACTGTTGAGGTTATGTGTCTGAATCAGAGACCGCGCCTCGCTCAATAAATGGAGGTATCGGCGGCCGACTGCTTATCGAAGCTGATATGGTATCAGTACTGATGGTCGGCGATCGGAAAAGCTTTTGAGGACAACAGACACATTTTATATGGTTAACATATTTGAATATCAAAAGTTAAAATACCTACGGGTAAAATATCGAAAATTAAAATATCGACTGTATAGAAATATCGAAAGTTAAAATAGCGCAAGTTTATATTGTCGAATGGTTAGATAACCTACGTCCAATATATAAAAATATATTTATCTACAAAAGTGACATCGAAAGATAAAATATTGAAGTCCAAAATATCGATGTAGGTACGACAGTTGAGGCGATTCGCGCCTTGACGCAATACTAATCTAACCTAACCTATTGAACATGAATTACTAAAAATATTTGGTTCGGTTAAGTTAGAACTGCGACCACAACAACGCACGAGCCGAGCGAGCGAAGCGAGCGTGCCGCGGCAGCGGCCGGCGAGTGCTAAAAATGACTAGATTATTTAAAATAAATTCTATTAAGTGTCAAGGGCAGACCTCTTGAGGGAGGTTTGACCTTAAAGGGCCTAGTAAGTTATTCTTGAGTAAACAATAAGACTTTTTTAACAATTTTTTTAATTTAAAAATTGAACACAAAAAAATAACAGGCCTATTTGACAAATTAAAAGTGAAAAGTATCACGAGATCTCAGGTAGTAAGTTCAAGCGATTTATTGAGAGGTGGTTCTGATTATTCGGTCTATCTGGCCTACACTTCCCTGGGTCGGAGAGAGAACCCGGAGCGAGAGGCTGGCCACAGCAGGGGGCCTGGTCAGCTGAGTGGTCGTCGGTGCCGAGGTCAAAAGGGGCCTTAGGGGGCAGGACGAGCAGCCTGGACAAGTGTTCCACGCCGGAACGATCGGGTCTTGGACGAGCCAGGAAGGATGTGCAGTACTCCGGAAGTTTCAGGCCGTCAGGGCTTAGTGTCAGGTTAGGGCGTTAAACCAATTCCTGAGCCGTGAGAGCTGTAGCCGAACGGAGCTTTGAAGTTGTTAGCCGTGCAGAGCGGAGAAAGCTGTAGGCCGTACGGAGCTTGTAAGCCGTACGAAGGTTGTAAGCCGTACAAAGGTGTGGAAGTTGAAGCCGTCGGAGGTGCCCTGTAAATAAGGTGGTGATATGTGATCCAGTGCTGGATGTTTCCAGTCACTCCTCTGCAGCGATGCACCAACTCTTAGGGCGAGCTGAATTGCAGTGAGTGGCAAAGACAATCATACGGAGTTACAGGCAGGCAAAGGAAAGTGATTCTAGTTTTATATAATTATTTTAAAAAAAACAAAAGGTAAAATAAATAGCCTAAGTGACCGTTAAAATTTGAAATACAACAGTTCACTAAATAACTTAGAAGATTACATTTGAAATTAACGTTACTTAGCTGAGTTTGAATTTATTTTACCACCGTACGCATCCGTTGCATAAAAAGTAATTAAGCATTAACATTAGGTCTGAGTTTATAACAACGGATGAGAGTTTGTGTTAAAATATTAAGTATAAGAAATGTTTGAAATAAAGATTCCCTGGCCAGGGAAGCCTTCAGTTCAATTACACAAAGTTAAATTATAAAGAAAATAATTTAATAAATATACACAGAAAACACAAGAGTTAAATATCGGAAAACTTAATCAAGTCTGGGCGTATGGAGCTTTCGAGGGAGCTGTTTAGTGTAGTGTAGCTGTTGAATGTGTGTTTCCAGCTGTGCTTCAGCTTTTTAAGGGCGAGATATTACATTAGAATTCCCCCGGTCACAGCTGGATCGACAGCACCCCCCTAGGCCGACAAAAGGTCAAGGGTGAGTTGATTATAGATATATTTAGTCGTACAAACTCGTGTAGTAAATGAGTGTAATAAATGCCTACTTTTATAAAAATAATAAGTAAATAATAAATAAATATTAAATACATATTATTACGTAATAAATGAATCAAGTGAAAACTACGGTGGCGACCTCTAGAGTTCGTCCGTCATTTCTGCTCAGAGATCCCTCGATGCGCGCCATCTAGCTTACACAGCTAACTAAGATGTCAGCGATCGCCTATGTGCATTGTGACATAAGATAAACTGAGTAATGCAGCTGGCAGCGGCATGTCGATATTTTAATTCGACATTCAAATATGAGCATTTACAACTTAGATGATTGGCTGCAGAGTACTGACCATCGCGTCGTGGCCACCAATCGACAGCACCCGACAAGGTTCGTTCACAAGATGCAACCTCTTTGGCACAATCTAATAGATTAAACAGGCTTGGGCATGCAATCCCTACGTGGCCCCGTGAAAGTACGAAACAAAACATTTTTATTCGTGCCGACAACGGCTTAGGAAAAAATATGCTAAAAAGTTTCATATAAAATAAACATGACATTCAAAAATCAGCAAAAGACTGCCGGTCTTGCGAACAGCGCTGATCTTCTTTGGGACCATCTGGTCATCAGTGCAGGTACCTTGTGCAAGGTAGCCCGGATTGTACCACTATCTTGCTCGCTAACCTGCCGTGAATCAGCTGTGCTTGCACTGTTGTGTTTCGGCGTGGAGCGTAAGACAGCCGGTGAAATTACTGGCACTTGAGTATCCCATCTTAGGCCTCTAGGTTGGCAACGCATCTACAATACCCCTGGTGTTGCAGATGTTTATGGGCGGTGGTGATCTCTTACCACCAGGAGACCACTTCCTCGTTTGCCAACCAGTCTACTAAAAATAAAAAAGTGTGAACTAGGAACTTTACGAACACCATTGGATTGCTTCGCTGCAGGCTGCTTCCAACTGAATCAACAGGCGGTCTATTCCGTGGCCTATGGCAACACTAGGCGTGCTACGGCTGATGTCATGATACTTAATCCGGGCGCAGTGATCCAAAGTGTTGGCCTCCACAGACTACTCCATGCTTTACGATCTTAATCCAGCTCTTGCCAGCCTTTGACACTGTGATGATGATGATTCCAGACCCTGTGTCCTTCGAGGCAGTCGCGGTAGTACCCAACTCGCACTCCGGTGGCCTGCAAGCGCTCCGTGGGGCAAGTACTGCCACCCTGGACTGGGCGAGCCTACCTTGCGCTGGTCACCTCGCGTTGAGAAGGCCCTGGAAGTCGCGGTACGTATTTTTGGACAAATTACGAGTATTAGAAGAAGCAGGAGTTAGAAGTTGAATGATGTGACTAAAAGCGTGTGTGTACATCTATTTTACAAGCTTTAATTAATAAATTTATTAGATATATTGTATTGTATTGTATTGTATTGTAAAACTCTTTATTGTACATAAACACATGAAAATAACATAACACAGGATAATAAGATGTACAAAGGCGAACTTATCCCTTAAAGGGATCTCTTCCAGTTAACCTTTTAACGATTGACAGGATATCAGACACAAGAGTAGACACTACAAGTACAATGAAAAGGTAAAGAACCGAAATTTAAATTAACTCAAAAAAAAACATTTCAAATACACATACATATATAAGTACAACAAACTAATACATAATAATGAAGTCAATAAACTAATACATATCAAGACAAATAAACTACATGCAAAATACATATATACATATACACCGCATATACACAAAACAGAACATACAACACTGCCTCCTTTAAGAATTTACGATGAACTGTCAAGCCAGTGCGCCCTTAAGCCCTTATATTAATTACTGTACATTCATAATAACAAAGAAAACTATAACCTAGTCAAATAGCTCGCCCTCGCCTTTCCCGCCCCAAAGGTGCCCATAACGCTCGCGGCATTTCCACGTTAGATAGCTATGGACAGCCTTTGCACCAGAAATGACTCGGAGCAAGGGCCTCCCCTTTTTGCCTGAGTCGACGGCCCAAATCACCTACAAAACGCTTTGCATCCGCCCACCAGCAGCCCGCCGACTCCACCGCCACGGGTACGAATATATACCCCGAACCCAATGGGGCATACTTCTCCCGCTTCACAGTCGCCTGAGATTCGGCCGCTGCTCCCGCCGCTCGTGTAGTGCGGCCGAGATGGGAGCTTTAATTTAACTTGAAATGTATATTTGTATGTAGGTATGTATGTATGCGCAGGTCAAATCTTGCAATTTAAATTCGACCATCTTCCAGTGGTTGGATTCATTTGTTGGGCGTATTTATGTAAATCTGGTGACAATACAACAATCTGGTTGTGATATCCTAGAGGTTCGGCCAGGATCATCTCCACAGGACGGAACTCCTCAACGGTTAATGGCATCGACTTGATAAACTTATTTCATTAGATGTTGTTATGTTTTCCGTACAAATGGTTACGAACTAGTTTTTTACCGTTTCTCTTCGTTCCAGGCCGCCGGTACCGACCGCTGCCCCGATGCAGACATCAACCACAAAACAGCTGAGGAGATGGAGGCTTCCACGCTGAGCCAGTTCTTCGGGGAGTCCTGCAGGCCTGGTGCTTGGAGCGCGAACGCCACTCATGACGCAGAACTTAGTAAGTGACAATCTGAAGAGTTACTTGACATTGATTTATTCACTGAACGAGCGTGAAATATTTGATAATGATAAATATATTTTTCACCTCAGGACCTCAAACAGGCAGGTTTTGCTATGAGAAATCAGTGAGCAAAATCGCATTTTGCTCACTCGGTGAGACAAAGTAACTTTTTAATTATTTTTTTAAAATGCTGAGTACAGTGTTGGGTCTACTCACTGAATTCAAAATATTTTAACCAAAGAGGATTTGAACTTTACTTTGATCTGTCATAATTTCACTACAACACGAAAAAAGCGAGAGATATGATCAAATGTGTTGATTACAATCTTAAATTAAATTTTTGGTATTAAAAATATATAGATAAGTACCTAATAAATTACATGACAACGCAATATTTCCAAAATGTAAATTTTCCCGATCTTTTAATAAAGTATGCAACCTCGTTGCACGAAAGCCGCTTCTCTTGTTTTTTTTTATAAAAGAATTCCGTGTACTTCCTCTACAGTTGTAATAAATATTTGTTAAATTGAATGAATTTGTAACAAATCTATTTATTTATTTATTCGGTTTTACGAGATGACCGTAAAAGTAACAAAAAATTTGGAATTGAAATAAAAAATACAAAAAGATTCCAAAAAACCCATCTTAAATCTATTTATGTTTATGTAATATATGATTTAATTTGTAAATCTTAATAAAATTCATATTTAAAGGTTTAATAACATTTATAATAAATTATACGTTTATTGTTCAACCTTTTTAATGACCCCAAGATAAGGCTTTTTGCAGTATTGATTTTGCAGTATGAATGCATGTTATGAGTATGAGATTTGTATTGTATCTACTGGAAACTTTTTTATGGTTTAAATGTTATTATTATATTTGTTTCTTAATAATCGGATTCTATTTAAAAAAAATGTGTTTGTTTTGTAAACAGGTAGGTATATGTGATCTTATTCTCATGTTACATTTAAATTATTTTCTCACTGCTGAGGTGAAAAATTGTATGTGTCACACGAGACCAAAGTTATTTTGCATCTCGTGTATTTGAATCCCTTGTTGCTCTCAGGATTCTAACCTAGAATCACTCGCTGACGCTCGTGATTCAATTATAGAATCCTTCGCTTACTCGGGATTCAAAATCAACACTCGCAACAAAAAACAACTTTGCTCTCTTGTTGCACAAATAACTATTATGTCAAACCTCAGAGCTCATAGAAATTTGTTAATACGAGTATATAAATGTGTCGGTGGAAAAACTAGTTACAGTTATCGCGGATGTGCTGTGATAATTTTGTTTTGAATACATAAGTGAATTCAAACTTTTTAAGGCTGTGGGTAATCCATACTAATATTATAAATGCGAAAGTGTGTATGTGTTTGTATGTTTGTGTGTATGTTTCGACGCGAGCGATGGATCGACATGATTTTATAGAGATAGTTTATGGGCCAGAGAGTGACATAGGCTACTTTTTATCCCGGACAAATGCACAGTTCCCGAGGGAACAGCGCGCGATATCCGGATTCCACGCGGGCGAAGCCGCGGGCAAAAGCTAGTTTATTATAAAGCTGTGCAACCTCATACGTAAACATTTTCTTCCCTAACTTGGTTCTATCTAGTCTTCGGTAGTACCAAAAAGACTGCGCGACGGTAGATCGTTTACCTAGTTATTATTTTTCAACTTTGTGAAGGATAGATTGTATGTAGTTAGTAGTTGTTTAATATTTTCCAAACAAGAATGCATGAGTTAAAAATGTACAATTGTTTTAAGCTCATTAGTTTAGTTTATTTATATATTAGTTTAGTAGGTGTTAAGTACTCATCATCATCATCATCATCATCATCGGCCTTATCTTAGTCCACTGCTGGACATAGGCCTCTCCAGTCGCACGCCACTGAGCACGATCCTCGACCAGTCTCATCCAGTTCTTGCCAACTAACCTGCGAAGATCATCGCTCCACCTAGTCTGAGGGCGCCTTACGCCACGCTTGCCGATTCGCGTCAAGTAGTGATAGTGGAAAAATATTTATTATTTTATTTGATTGATTAGAAGGCCGCGTCCGTACCTGGCAGTACTGTAGGAGTATACTGAGGAGGGTGTTAGCGCTGCTTGGCGTCGCTCCTCGGGGCTGGCGCCAGCAGCATATACTGACGCCGATGCCTATTGTCACAAATTATAAAATTGTATTTTGTATGAAATGTTATTTAATGTGTTTTGTGGCAACAAATGTTTTTCATTCTTTTCTTTTTCTTTGTTTTCATTGTAAAACCATGTTTCCCCAGAGCGACAGTTCCCGAACCTCTGCGCGCTCTGCGGCCCCAACTCCCAGTGCGACTACACCATCGAGATGGGTGTTAACATCGCCGGAGTCAACAACAACAACGCTCACATCAAAGCCCTGGAGTGCTTGAGGACCGGAGGCTCCGTGGCGTACGTCGCGTGGCAGCATGCTAAGGAGTTCTTTATCGTAAGTATCATTTATTTATGATTATTTATTTATTTATACTCGTATATAAACCAATTAAAAAGTAAATCATTATTGATGCGTGATGCAACAGACCTCGCTTTTAAACATCCGTTTCCGCTTCTGTTTCTGCAACTTTTATAACGGAAATATAATCGGAAGTTTACGACGGTTGAGTGACAGTTGAGACTCTCAATTACTTTCCATAAAATATCACTTACCATTACTAAATTTTCAATATTAATAAAATTTTAATGTGCAATTTTTTCTATTGTGTATTTCTCTATTTTAAATCATGGAGTATCACCACAGTATCTGTTCATATTTCTCTCTGTCCATTGTCCAATGTCCATTGCTATTGGTGTTCGGGCGAATCTATCCATACTAATATTATTAATGCAGAAGTAACTCTGTCTGTCTGTCTGTCTGTCTGTCTGTTACGCTTTCACGCAAAAACCGCTGAACCGATTTGGATGAAATTTGGTACAGAGATAGAATAGACCATGGGAAAGAACATAGGCTATCTTTTATTGCGAAAAAAAGGCTTTAAGGGGTTGAGATGGGGGGTGAAAGTTTATATGGTGGAAGTTCGTCGCTGTTGGAAATAAAACCATGAAACTTGGCATTTAGGCACTTATTAAGAAATAAGTCGGTATGTGTTTTAGCTTTTTTGAAAATTCGACCTGTAAGGGGATGAAATAGGGGATGAAAGCTCATATAGAAGGTCGTCATTATCGAGAGATAAATCGATGTTTCTTTATGAAACTTGGTATTTGGGCACGTGATAAGAGATAAATAATTGTTCGAGCGTTTTTTAAAATCTTCTTCTTCTTAAACGGTTAAAATCGACTCGAACTCGCGCGTCAAGGGTTCCGTGCATAGGTATTTATGAATATCAAGTGTTAGCAGAGCCAAGCTCATAAGCAAAATGTACGCAATGTGGGGTCATTTTACATGGCTTATTAACATAGACAGTCAGACATGACAAATTATGATTTTCAGATTTTTCTTACTTATTTTGCTATAAAGGGAATAAAATTTGCTATAAGAACTTCCTTTATACAAAATTCAAGTTTCTAGGACAGCCGAAAGTACCCTATAACTTTTTTTGAGTTTAGGGTTTTAATTTCAACTCGATAAATACTCCGCACGTTTACGGATAAAGGGTCTTGACAGACAGACGACGGACGGACAGCAAAGTCATCCTATAAGAGTTCCATTTTTTTTCTTTTGAGGTACGGAACCCTAAAAAACATTTGTTCCGGCTCTTTTCAAATTTCGACATTTTTCATACCTACTTGAAAATATGGGGATGAAAGTTCGTAAGGAATTCCAAACAAATTTACTATAAGTATAGAAATATGTGTAGCAATGCTTAGTAAGAATGCCGTCTTAATATAATCCTACCCTCCTAACTTACAATACAAGACGTAAGATGTCAAGAGCTCACTATGAAGAATTAGTCCTTTTGTGTGGCAGGGTAGAATACTTATGTTTTTACCAAATAATGGAAGACCAAAAAAAATAGTTTAGATATAAAGCAATGTATTAAAATAGGTTATTTTCAGTAAACCGTAGAAGTTTCTATGTGCTATTACTGGCAGAATAGGTACCTTAAATAAATTAAATACTTTCCAAAGTTACTATTCCACGCGGACGAAGTCGCGGGCAAAAGCTAGTTTACTATAAGTATAAAAATATGTGTAGCAGCTAGGCCTTATGAATAGGCCTCAGGTCTCAGCGAGCAATGGATAGGCCTATGCTCGGGTTTTCTCTACGGGATCGAATCAGAAATGAGGAGATACGTAGAAGAACGAGGGTTACCGATAAAGTCGAGCAAATTAGCTCGTTGAAGTTGCAATGACTAGGCCATATACCACGGAGAACAGATGAACTTTTACATGTGGTAGAGCCTTACTGTAACCACTTGCTGCCTGCAGTACGAATGGGCCGGCTCCACCGGGTTAATACCACACTCCCACAGATTACCGGCGTGAAATAAAAGTTTAGCTACTTTGTTTCGTACGGTAAGTGGTAGATCCGGAGGCCCAACTCCCCTGCCCTTCCCCCTCCTCTATCTCCCTCCCTTTAGGCCGGCAACGCACCCGCAATCCTAATAATGCTGTAGGTGTCCGTGGGTGGCGGAGATCGCTTACCGTTAGATGACCCGTATGCTCGTTTGTCAGCTATTTGATTAAAAAAACCTAGAGGTCAATTAGGGAGGCCTATGTCCCACAGTGTCCTAAAGCTGATATGAGGATGATGAACTACTAGTAAACATAAGGTACCTTTAACATTCACTCTTTTTCCATCAGACCCGGAACCCTGAAGCCGCGGGCAACTTCTCCATCCTCTGCCCCGACAACTCGCAAGTAGCCCTGACGGCTGCCAACCTCAACCTCAACACGGCGCCCTGCGCCTTCGTCAGACAGCCCTGGAGCGCCATCGTCGCCTCTACGTAAGTATCTGATTCTGGCTAAACCCCGTAGTAAGGTATGGGGACGTGCAACGGGTTTTTAAACCCGTAGTAAGGTACGGGAGTTGGGGACGTGCAGCCGGTTTTTTAAGCCCGTAGTAGGGTACGGGGGTTGGGGACATGCAGTCGGGTTACTTAAACCCGTAGTAGGGTACGGGAGTTGGGGACATGCAGTCGGGTTACTTAAACCCGTAGTAGGGTACGGGAGTTGGGGACATGCAGTCGGGTTACTTAAACCCGTAGTAGGGTACGGGAGTTGGGGACGTGCAGCCGGGTTTTAAAGCCGTGTTAAGGTAAGGTACAGTCAAGGGCATAAATGTCAACATGGATACATGGCAACGGATAAACATAATACGGTATTTGACTATTTTGTATATGTTTTATAAATTACTTAAAACTACACAATGCCTGTTATCGAATAGAAAAACAATTTTTAAGCTACCTTTACAAATAACAAAGTTATAAAGGTTTGAAATTCAAGATTAGACAGAGAAAGACATACTGGCATGTGACGTCACACGCCAGTACCACCATACTTGCTGCATAGAGAAAAGCGTTTGAGAAAGAGACAGGTATATAGATTTTTCAAAAAATCACTATAAATCCAATTTTCAACCGATTTAAATTTTCTCTTCGCTAAACACTATCTGTATATCTATATTTTCATAATAATATTAAGATATGGCAAAATCAGAAGTTGTCAAATACCGTATTACATATATAAATATATACTTAAATACATATTAAACATCCAAGACCCGAGAACAAATATTCGTATTATTCATACAAATATCTGCCCCGGCCGGGAATCGAACCCGGGACCTAAAGCTTCGTAGTCAGGTTCTCTAACCACTTAGCCATCCGGTCGTCATACTACTAGAGCTGAAGCCATAGTGCTAATTACATCAGGAACAATTTCACTTAGTATAAACTGACCCGCTACATCTAACACAGATATAGATTACACTAGATAACGCAAACACCTCAATGTGTATGAAAACAAACCGTGTCACTTTTTTATATCTACACTAGCTTTGGCCGCGGCTTCGTCCGCGTGGGAATAGTAACTTTGGGAAGTATTTAATGTATTTAGGATAACTATTCTGCCAATAATAGCACATAGAAACTTCTACGGTTTACTGAAAATAACCATTTCAATACATTGCTATGAATATAAATTATTTTTTTGTTCTTCCATCCATCCATGTTCTTTAGTAAAACATAATTATTTTGCGGGTAGCCACATTTTAGCAAAACGACGTGTATTCTACCTGCCAACACAAAAGGACTCATTCTTCATAGTGAACTCTTGACACCTTACGTCCTTTATTGTAAGTTAGGAGGGTAGCATTATAATTAGACGGCATTTTAGCAACACATAGTTCCGATAAATATACTTATAGTAAATATGTTTGGAATTCCGTAAGAACTTTCATCCCCATATTTTCAAGTTAATAGGTTGTAATTTGAAAAAGCGCCAAACAAATGTTTTTTAGGGTTCCGTTCCTCAAGAGGAAAAAATTGAACCCTTATAGGATCACTTTGCTGTCCGTCCGTCCGCTTGTCTGTCCCTTTATCTCGTAAACGCGCGAGGTATAGGTATCTAGTTGAAATTAAATCCTAAAACTCAGGTCAATAGTCCCGATAGCTGTGAAAAAATCAAACTTCTAAGTCAATACAATCAAAAGCTACAGTCACTGATGTATTAAACAAAGGTTTTCATACAAATCGCCTTAACAGAAAAAGTTATTAGCGCACTGCCGGCTGTCCTAGAAACTTGTCCTAGAAGCTCTTATAGCACAATAAATAAGAAAAATCTGAAAATCATAATTTTTCATGATGACCTCACATTGCGTACATTTTTCTTATGATAAAAAGGCTCTGCTAACACTGCATCATCCCTCTGCTAACATCCCCCCGCAGGTAAAGTTTTCAAATGAGACATTTTTTATAAACATTTTTTTGTCATTCATCATCACCAATCATCATAATCAGCACCACTATCATCACCATCCGTCTCCGCTCCGCTCAGCAGCGTCCGCTACGTTCTGCTCCACTGCCTCCGCTCCGCTACCTGCTCCCCACAGCCTCCGCTCCGCCAAGCCTCCGCTCCGCCAGCCTCCGCTCCGCCAGCTCAGCTCCGCTCTACTTGACTGCCTCCGCTGCAGCCTGCATTGTCTCAGCTCCATCCGTTACCGCCGCTCCACTCCGTTGCCACGCTGCCTCCGCTCCGATGCCTCCGCTCCGTTGTCTCCACTCCGATCACTGCCTCCGCTCCACTCCGTTGCCACCCTGCCTCCGCCCCGATCCGATCCGAACAATATCTATGTATCTCTGATCACGTGCCCAAATGCCAAGTTTCATAAAGAACCACCGATTTATCTTCGACAATGACGATCTTCCATATAAACTTTCAGCCCCTCACAGGTCGAATTTTCAAAAAAGCTCAACCAAATATCGACTTATTTCTTATTAAATGCCTAAATGCCAAGTTTCATGGTTTTATTCTCGACAGCGACGAACTTCCACTATATAAACTTTCATCCCCTATTTCAACCCCTTAAAGCCTCTTTTTCGCGATAAAAGATAGCCTGTGTTCTTTCCCAAGGTCACAGCAAGGTCTATTCTATCTCTGTACAAATTTCATCAAAATCGGTTTAGCGGTTTAGGCGTGAAAGCGTAACAGACAGACAGGCAGACAGAGTTACTTTCGCATTATAATATTAGTATGGATAGTATGGATTAAATGCCTAAATGCCAAGTTTCATGGTTTTATCTTCGACAGCGACGAACTTCCATCATATAAACTTTCATCCCCTATTTCAACCCCTTAAAGCCTCTTTTTCGCGATAAAAGATAGCCTATGTTCTTTCCCAAGGTCTATTCTATCTCTGTACCAAATTTCGTCAAAATCGTTCAGCGGTTTAGGCGTGAAAGCGTAACAGACAGACAGACAGACAGACAGACAGTTACTTTCGCATTTATAATATTAGTATGGATGTGACGTCTCAAGAGCGAATTAGGGATGTGAATTCCCCGATGTCCGCGCAAAAGCGATTCAAATGCGCCGCCCGCCCGCGCCGTGGGGTCGAGTCAGTCACTAGTCATGATTAGTCAGTTAGCGGTCAGTCTTTGTATAGGGCCAACCCCTACGTTTTCGATATCGTATTTGAGTAATCGAGTATAATCTATATATGTGACATCTAATCATTCATTGTATTCAGCGCCCGCGCCACAGAAGTCCAAGCCAGCCTCCGCGCCTGGTGGCCCACCCTGGTGAGCCCCAACGACGGCTCCTGGCGCTCCACGCTCTACAGCATCCTGGTGCCGACCTGGTCCAACGCTCGCGTCAACTTCGAGGACACGCTGCTGTCGCCTGCTAACTATACTGGACCCAGTAAGCCCCAGAACTCTTAGGGGCTGTTTCACCATCCATTGATTAGTGTTAACTGGCGGTTAGGTGCGATGCCGTCTCTATTTGTTTTGATCGAATAGACGGAGACGGCATCACATTTAACCGTCGGTTAACGCTAATCAATGGATGGTGAAACAGCCCCACAGACAGTCACCTGCATTAATATCTGCCGCGACGGAGCGTGCAATAGTAGATTGTTCAACAAGGGACACAAACAAGCCATAATGACACGAGATGTTTAGCCACCTGAGCATAGCGAGCGAAAAAAAACAATATTTTCAAAATTACAATATTAAAACGTGCGCTCGACTAATGCCATCTGTTCAAAATTGAAATAGCAAAAAATAACTGTTGCGCGGTTTTTTCTTTTCTTTTATTGTTTATGAAGTGACGCTTTAAAAGCTTGCATATTTAGCCAACAGTTTCACTATGACTATGCATAATAAAACGAATTAATCCTTAATATAATACTCGTAGAATACATTCATTTTCATATTATTTTTACGTATTATATTTTTGATCACTTTGGCCGCTCCGAAATGCCTGCCGCTGCTGACGGTGCCTGTACACTACGATTATTTCCACTTTGACACTCGAGATGTCTCGGTTTAAATCGTAAAGGTTTAACAAACAAATTACGACAAATTAATATTTGTTTTGTATTTTACCATCAATCTTTTTACCTTGTCTAATATACAAAGCCGGATTGAGACGTCGCGGCCATGACCAAATCAAATATTCATTCAAATAGACAAAGTGGAGATAATCGTACAGTATTATACTTGGTTTGGATAAGTATTTAACTAAATGTGAACAAACTTCAGCTGCCAGATTTGGTTCATTCAAGGATTTTAAGCATTTTAATTATCTATCATTGTGATACAAACTAAGTAGTGTATTTCACTACAGAAATGTGAAATGTTTAGATAGTTTAATGGGGGAAATTCAATATTTAAGACACCAATTGACGTTGTTTTGTTTACATTTAGTTAAATAACTATCCAAATCAACTATACATTTTGTAAACTGTTTTGTGAGTGGTAACGAACAAGTTGCCGTCATTAATTCAGACAGTTTATGAATACAAACGAAATGGTGGAATCGCACTGACTACTTTTCATTACGGAGTAAACGTTAAACAACCATCTTATTTCCTTGGATCCCACTGAATAATAAAACTCATTTGATGACGAGATTGCTGATTTGCTGACTATTTATTATACTTAATAAGTTTTTTTTTTTGTATACATTTGACGATCCTTTTGTGAATTTCTTGTAATTAACTGACATGTGCTTATAATGTATTTTTTCAAAAGGTAATAAATAAATCTAATCTAATCTAATCTTGTGCTGAGTTTATCACGTTGGTCGGCGTCCTTACTCGGTATGGGTACCGGCAGAATACCAGCGCTGAGGCTTAGAGGAGCACAATACTGAGCCAGCGCCTGTTCTTCAGTGCATCACATGGCTTCTCATTTATGTGTCTGATCTGTTTAATTGTTATTTAATTTATGTTTTTATTTAATTGATAGTTTTATTGCTCTTTAGCTACTAAGCCATGTCTTTGTTGAAGAATAAAGATTATCTTTCTTATTTCAGTCCGCACAGTGCCCAGCAGCCACTCAGCGACATCGTGCATCCCGGCCCGCAACTGGTGCACCGTCTCCGAGCGGGAGTTCCTTAAGTGCCAGTGGGTGCGATCCGCTGCCTACACCCTGGGTATCCAGGTGAGTTTGTGAAAGCCATTATCATCATAACATAGAACATCCTTTTCTTGAAGTCGGCTTAACAACAAGAGGAAATGAGACACGCTTATTATAAAAAGTTGAAGTTCAACGGAGCGTCGTGTTACGTCAATTTCGTTACGTCAAATTTCAATTTGGTAATTAAAGGCGTGTTAGATCTAAATGCGTTCGCATAAAGTTATTAAAAAGAATTAGCATTGCAATATTTAAGACATCTTTGGATGTCAGATATTGGTGCTGATAACTGTACATTTTCCAAGTGTTATATGTATATAACCCTCAAAAGATTGATCTGCGATCGCCTCTGCTGTCCTACCTACTGTAGGGTTGTCTTGCCACTTTATTTACTTTTAATTACCTATAATAATCATGTTCTTTTTTTTTTAATTTCCAGCCCACCATTGCCTGCCAACAGCGAAACAACTATTTCGAGTGCCTGCGCGGCGTCCGCGACCGTCAGGTCGACTTCCTTGCCACCCCGGCCAACTACGGTTATTTGGCTAGACAGTGAGAATAATTTATTGTTGAGCGACCCTCGGCACTTTTCGAAGTAGTTCAGCTACTCACCAGAAGATGGCGCCACCTGTTGTTTTTTTTTTACCGTGAAACGAATTTTCTCGATAGTAAGGCACTGGCAAATCCAGAATACCTCTTACTTTTACGGACTGCATGAGCGAATTTCCTTTGTTATTTGCCAAATAGTAAAAGAAAATTTCGAGACAAATAACTTGGCCACACCTGCACGGCAAGTCAGTGTGTGTTAAGTTTTCGATTCGCACTGCACGTGCTAACTACAGCTAAAGCCCTCTCATTATGAGAGAAAGCTAGTGCCCAGCATTGGGGACAATCGAATATCTAATAAATATAATTTCTCTATAGAAACTACCGACTGGCGCCGGTGAAGCTCATGCAGAATCAGCGCACCAACGAGAAATCGTTCTCGCGCGTGACGGCACTCCTGCGCAACTCCACGGCCACTTCAGAGGTCACCCGCTTCGAGAACCTGAAGGGGAAGAAGGCTTGCTTCCCTGAATTCGGAGGGATCTGTAAGTTATGAATTCACTAGCTATCGCTTCGACTGCGAAGAATAATGTATCTCTCTATCCCTCGGGAATTTACTGACAAGTGCTCTATATCACGGGCTACCTTTTTAAAACCTCTTTTCTGCCATGATATGATAGACTGGACCAGCAGCCGTGATTGAAATGTCCCCCATATCCCTTTTCTACTCTGTGTAATCAAAACAGCTGTCTCTCTCCCCCAGCTTACGTCTCTTTCGTCCGCACCGCGCAACAGATTGGAGTGTTGAGTGCTTCTGAGTGCGACTACGCCAAAGCCGTCGGTGAATTCTTCGAGGGCGCCTGCGCCCCTGGTGCTTTAGATGCCACGCATGCGCTTTCTGAAACCGTAAGTAAAGATGGAACAAAAAAGGAAAATAATATACAGTCTTATTAAACGCTCAAGCTCAGATAAGACTGGAAAGGCGCATATTCGAGCGTTTTCACCGCTCGGTTAAAAGTCATTAGCACCCCACGTTTGTTAGGACAACAGAAAGACAAGTCGCAAGAATTTTGACCACGCGTTTTGCATCAGTATTGTCTGTAGTTTTCACAAAAATGAAACTGAGCATTCATCTCTTTTAATAATGCCTGCCAAAACACTGAATATTCATCGTGAAGCAAAAAACTAATTAAAAAGTCTTTTTTCTCACTATTTTTATAAGCGTTTTACTTTAAAAATGTAGCAATGAAACATGGCTTTTATTTGTTCAGGACTCGGTATAGTATTCGTATTTAGTGCCATCTAGTGGTGAATAGCAAAATTTTCATTGCAGAATTACGATGCGACACCTCTCTGCACTGCCTGCCGCTCTGCCAACGTAACGACCAACTGTAAGTTTGTCGCTCTTGAATCAACTTAATTTATGTTTTGTATAAAGTAAATAGGTCTCCACACATACAAAAGAAACAAGATTAAAAAGGCTAAATTATTAATTGTTTAAGATATTTATTTTTCTCAAAATATTTACAAAAATCACTTATAGAGAAAACAATTAATTTAACTTAAATCTAGGTAAGAGAGGGTACCACACAAAAATGGTGACCAAGAATCTATGGACTAAAGCGGGTGCGGTAATTATTATTAACTACTAAGATGATGATGATGATAATGAATTACGAATATGAATTATGACCCCACCCAGAAATGAAGCACAATTTTGTTTAATTTGAAACCCTGCAGCGTTTAAACTCTATCTCACACGATGGTATGACCAAAAAAAAATTTAGCTCATTTGTTCCGTAACAGTTGTTTACTCCTGAGGGCCTACTCCGACATTCGAAAATCAAAGTTCGTATCGTACCGCCCCTCTCACTCTCGTATTAAATAGTATATGTGTCAGAGGGACGAAACGACTCGAACTTCGATTTTCTAGTTTCGTAGTACTGGACTTAAATAACCTCTAATTTTACTTTCTTTTTTGCAGTCACCTGCGACTGGAACTACAACGACAATCTTTACTTCGGCAACAACGGATCGCTGGCTTGTCTGGCCGACAACGAAGTCCATGTAGCATTTGTGGAAACCCAGAACCTTGCAGGTAAGCTTCAAACAAGCTGTATGTGGAATCTAATACATAAATTAAGAGTACTTAATTGAAAAGTTCTTTTGTATCGCAAAACTTGCCTATAGACTCTATAGTATATGTTAAAATCACTCTAAGAAAACACTAAACTTTTTTTAAACAGCAGGAACAGGAACATTGTTTTATTTTTTATATAAACATGATGTAAGCTTTATTTTTGTAGATGCTAAATACCTAAAAAAACTTCACGCCCCATTTGAAAATGATCTCACCATTGAACAGTGCTTGTAGTTATTCTAAGGCATTAACGCCATCTCTCGTCAAGTAGCGATGCAGCACATAACATCTTAAACAGTGTCATCTCTGGCCAAACCACAGTAACTAATTTTCCCGGAACTTCCGCAGCTCACCTCACTCAGTTGAACCTTGATGGAAACCAGTTCCGCGCCCTCTGCAAAAACAATTCACTGGCTATTAACAACGGTATAGCAGCGATCGATGACAATTGCTTGCTGTCTTACGTCGTCGACTCTGAGGTCTTGACCAGAAGGTAATTATTTACTTATTTATTCACGTAATTTCACATCATGTAACTTATTTATAACGTGTTTATAACAGATTTTTACAACTCCCCATTCAGTTTGAACTTAAAGCGGCAAATTCAATGCCACAAACATACTTTTAAAAAGCTACACGGTGACGTTTACGGTGTTGCCACTTTATTAAAACATGATTACAGAGTGGGAATTTCAACCGACAAATTTAACAGTAAAGTCCAAAAATAATTATTATTATACACCTATTCAAATCACCTAAAAATATGTTACCACAGCCCTATTGCGTCAGAATATCTGTGGGTGGTAGTTACATATTTTTAAAGCGTTGGTGGGTTCATATTTTTACACTTGAATGTAAAAATTTTGTTGCATAATGTAATAGGCTGTTTTTGATCTTACACTATAGTTGAACATCATTAGAATGACTACCTAGTTTTGGACTCCTCTTTAAAGAAGTGTAGTACAGTTTATCTTTTAAGGGGCACCTTCGTACGGCCAGCGGTGCCGGGAAAACCCAAAAACAACACTCATACAAAACCCCCGCCCCGGAGGCCAGTTTTCGTGTATGTATTCAATATCAGAGATAAAAGAATAGGAAAAACTAACACTTTCCTAACATTTTAAATAAAAAAGGCAAGCTCTCTGGTCTAATGTTTTGAAATATGAACAATACTTTTAAATCGATTTTTTTCGTAAAGGTCATCATCTGTTAATATTAACATTACTATAGTATTTATGTACATGCATCATGCTTTATATAATATGTGAATAAAATTATCTGCTTATGTACACCGGCATTAATCATACATAGTGCCTTTTTTACATATTTAGTACAAGAACTAGTATCTCCATCTTTTATCCTTTGTAAAAAAGCTATAAATGTGATCATCTAATTATTGAAGCTACCTAAAAGTTACGATTGAAATTTGATTAATTGAACTCCTAACTTATAGCTTAATAGGTAAAACTTTCTAATTTACATTAATATTATTTACAAGTTAATTGATATGTCACCATCCAAGTTTAGTCTTACTAATATTATAAATGCAAAAGTTTGTAAGTCTGTTTGTTTGTTTGTTACTCCATCACGTCTAAAACACTGAACCGATTCAGATGAAATTCGGTATACAGATAGTTTTTGTCCCGGAAAATTGCATAGTTCCCGCGGGATAGCGATAAACGAATTCTGCGCGGACGGAGTCGCCGGTAACAGCTAGTATGTTATAAAATAACATTTTTAAGTACTATTTTCATATTATTACATAATCTTTTGTAATACTGAGATTTAAATGCGACGTATTATTTTAGTTATTTGGTTCGATGATTTGACGAATTCCACAGAACAACGTATAATTTTATTTAAACTGTAAAAATTAAATTAAAATTATAGTGTTCCGTTTATGATATTGACTAACGTTTAAAACTTTTGGTGGTGACTAAAAAAAAATTACTTTGTGATCAAATAAATAACAAACTCTTGAAATCTTAAGGTGATTTGAACTAGATACGCATAAATCGTTATCATATTTTTAGACTATATTCGAATTTAAGAGGTCACCCATAATCAAATTAAATTGACTTGGAAATAAATTTGTTAGTGTTATGCCACATTATTTTCTCACAAGAATTGGTATCACATCCTCTAAAATGTTATAATATATGCTCTAATCTTACAGTAACTATTAATAACCAACTGTTAAGTACTCGAATATCTCACGCAAAACTTTGTTACCTCAGGAACGACCCGGCTTTCAACAGTATCAGTACTCTCCTTGACACTCTTGAGAAGTACTTCGGCTACTCTGCCTCAGCGGGTACCCAGCACATCAATCTCGAGATATTTTCAGCCTTCGATGGTACCAATGACCTGCTCTTCAAGAACACCGCTGTAGGATTTTCAGAACCCACTGCCGCGACTACCAACGAGCCAGCTAAAAATTATGTCGAACTTTTCCAGCACCTCCAGGCTTGTACTGGCGCTGGATCTAACATTCCAGTCCCTGGATTGGCCAACAGAAGCTTCTATTCTATCTTTACTTTGCTTGCGTCAGCGCTTCTGACTCGTTTCGTTGTTTACTAAGTTACTTTCATGAAAAGAGACTGCGCCAGCTCTTGAATAAGCTGTCAATCATTTTTGATGGCTTGAAACTGGTGTTGATGAATTTAATATCGGAGATTTGAAGAGAGAAAAATACGTAGTAATTTAAATTAAATGGACTTCGGAACTGTGACTAAGCACCCTTTTTTTATTATCCTCTACTCCATAGGTACTGTATTTTTAAGCGTAGGTATCTACATGTAACGATAATTTCCAAAATGAATTATTTCAAAATTCTGTAGTTGTAATCTATTTTATAATCCACAGTTTTTAAGTTTGTAAGAATGTACTTAATTATGTAGTGAGAACTAAATACAGTCAACGCGCTATGGCATTAGTATATTGTGCCTAAATTATTATTTATCAAAATATTAGGTTTGTATTAATCGTTAGCGTGGGTCATCAACAGATGTCGGTATCAAATTAAAAACAAATAGAAGGATGCCAAAATTTTCAAAAATAATTACATTTCAACCGTCAATTTGAAATCCACAAGCACATATTATATTAATGGAATTCGCGCTGTCATCGTTCATCCACCATTACCTCTCATATTTCGTTTTCTAGAATTTTTTTACCGTACAACGGCAAAAACTACTAGACACTGGCAAAATTGTCCTCCGATGGACAGAGCCATATTTTTTTAAAGAAACAACAACAACATATTAATGTAATTGCGCGCCAATTTCACACTTTATTCGTAATGTTAAGTTACCGACTATTTATTGTAAAAATGCGTGATTATTGTTTAATGATAATTGGGGTATGGCTGTAGACATTGCTTAACATATTTTGTAACTTAAGGTATTATTTTGTACTTAGTATTGTAATCCAAAATTAGTTAACTAACTGTACTTTTAAACCGTGCAAGAAGCAATACTACATTTAAAAACCGGCTATAAACTAGAAGTTAGTTTGAGATTTGATTTTAAACACATGAAGCATTTAATTTTAACAGTATAAGTACTACAAATAAATAATTATCTTTAAAAAATTGACAACTATGTTTATGCTTTTGTGAGTATCGCAGCTACGTATCGCAACAAAAATCGATGCTAGTACCACCGAATTACAAATAGATGGCGTTGCGAATAAAAGTGCAACCTAACGATATTTACAAAAGTCGGTTTCGTTTCTGTACTAAATTTTAATTAAACAAGCTTAAATAGGTTAAATAATAATTATTTAAGATTACCTACTTGAATTTTTATTTTTGTGATTAAAATATGTTTTGTAATATCGTGTAATTTTATTTTACCAAATAAATTAATACAACGGACTCTCTGGTGAAGATAGTTTACGTTAATTTCACTTCTAAATACTCAATACCGGTTTCTTTGTCCAAATCATTCCAATAATGCCTATAAACGCGAAATATTTTAAGTGTCAATGTGTGTTTTTTTTTTATTCGACTGGATGGCAAATGAGCAAGTGAGTCTCCTGATGGTAAGAGATCATCGCCGCCCATAAACATCTACAACACCAGGGGTATTGCAGATGCGTTGCCAACCTAGAGGCCTAAGATGGAATACCTGAAGTGCCAGTAATTTCCCCGGCTGTCTTACTCTCCACGCCGAAACACAACAGTGCAAGCACTGCTGGTTCACTGCAGGATTAGCGAGCAAGGTGGTGGTAGCACGCCCGGATTGCCTGCCTATGTCTGCCTATGCCTATGTCCTACCACCTGCCTATGTGCTTATATTTTACACTAAAATCGCTGGATGGATTTCGGTGAAAGTACATAGATAGTTTATAGTATAACGCGTAGAAAACTTTTTATACCGGAAATTGTAAAGCATGCGGAAAGTAGGTAGAACAGCGATGGGCAAATTCTTGGAAAAGTCAAAGGTTGATTGTCTGACGGAGGGTTACTTTTCACGAGCGTGGGTATATTTATCTGTGAATATATAATATGGCTACGGCTGGACAGTTATAAACATATGAAGAATCATTCGATTCGTCGTAATAGTTGGAGGATAAGGTATATAGCCAGTGGCGTAGCTACCAAGGGGCTAGGCGGGGCAGTGCCCCGGGGCCCTCAAGCTTAGGGGGCCCTCGAAATTCTGCTTTATAGCTGATGATAAAGTTGCTTAGCATTTTTAAAGTATTTGTATATATAATGATTTTACTTCAAAAAACCTTACCAGTTTTGATAGCAGTGGGCCCCATTTTTTTATTTGCCCCAGGGCCCTAGGTTACCTAGCTACGCCACTGTATATAGCATTCTATTGTAACAATATGGGTATCATCATGACAGCCGAAAGACGTCCACTGCTAGACATAGGCCACCCCCAAGACTCTCCTCTTAGACCAGTCTTGTACCTTTGGGTGGTAAATGCCTTAGTCGCCAACTAGTCGCCATGCTTGGCAGGCGGGTTGGCAACCGCAGTTTTATACCAGATAGTTCGCGGAGGACGCTGCTGCAGGGCTACTACGAAACTCGAAACACAAAGTTCGTGTCGTGCGGTCCCTCTGACATTATACTATTTAATACGAGAGCGAGAGGGACGATACGAACTTCGAGTTTCGAGTTTCGTAGTAGCCCTGCTCCCCATCCTATGGTTTATCCCTTAAGGTGACTAACTTACGACACCCACGTGGTGCAATTCTCGACCGACAACACACGGCGGAAGCACGTGGGTATCAAATGAAAGCTAATAATAAGCCCATTCCAAATATATATATAATGTTTTTAACACTTTTAAGCTACTTACTATTTTTACAAGAACGACAAAAATTTTATGGAAGCTTTTTTTATAAGAAAATTCGACTGCCTTGAAACACTTCAAGTAGTAATTAAAATTAAAAAAACAAGTCTAGCAGTCCAAAACTGTTAAGTAGCTTAAACCTCAACAGTCGGGACGGGAGTCGGGAAATTTTCAAGCTTGTCACGATTTATATTTTATTTTCAAGTTTTTTGTAGCAGTTATGTTTTTATTAACCCTTTATTATACTGGGCAATAGATGGCGCAACCATGTACTTACACCTTACATACACCCAGAACATGTTTGCTCATAAACATGGCACAATAACATAAATTTCAAAATCAGTTCAGTTATAAATTAATTAAATTAATATGGGGTAATCCTGTTGGTAATACTTTGTCAGCGTTGTTAGGTAAGATAAATTTTTAACAGGCAACACTTAAAAATGTGTGGCGATTAAACATGGCGTCTCTTTGAGTTGTCCCTTTCGCACCTAATACATTGGTTCAATCTGAATTTCGTGTTATCAAACAATTATTCTGTTGTTTTTAGGGCTATAACTAAAAATATTCTGCAATACCTGTGCATTAATTAGTATATTGGACTTTAAATATTGAAAAAATGTTGTCAAATGGGTGCGGCGTACGACTGTTTACTATAGTTACGCTTCTCCCTAAATATTTAAATAAAAACACGTCCCTGTGTATTTTACACGCGTTTTAGTGCGACATACTACATTAACAAATAAAAATGGACAAGAAAAATAAGAAGAAAACTGTTATAAAGCGCAAAAGTGATGATACTGGTGAGAGTGAAAAGAAGAAAATTATGGTGAGCCGCGCTAAAGTCGACGAGGAAAAAGACAAAGTTGAAGTGGTGAATCAGGTTGTGGAGGTTCCTGTTGAACAGGGGCAGCAAATAGTGCATACTGGGCAGCTGGTGGAGGGTAATTTCGAGCAGCCTGTTTTCGTTAACATGAAAGGCGAGCCGGTGCAACTAGGGCCCAATACTGTCATTCTTTATGAACAAAGTGGGAATCCTTCGAATTTCTCGTTCGGAGGGATGTGGACTATGGATTCTTCGGGCAGAATTGTGATGGCGGAGACAATATACGACGTTAAAGGCGAGCCGGAGGAGGAAGGCGCTACTTTCGTGCAGGGGACCGCTGAAGTCAATAATGTAAGTCTTTGATGCCCTTAGTAACTCATGTCAAGACTTTGCCTCATGGATAGATACAAAAAAAAACTACCTCCTTATCTGGTGTTAAAATTTAGAAAAAATTATAGTATACAATCCTCTAGGCTTGGAATATGACAGCCAAATTTAAGTGTATACCTGCAGAGGTTTAAACAGTGCATTGTTTGTCTGTCCGTCATGGAGTGCATTCCTATAGTCAATGGCGGTTATGAAGTAAATCCTGACCAATGACAATGTAAAGTAAAAAAAAAAGTGCTATACTTACATTCTGTTGCACACTACACATTAGCATTGCATTTTTGTCTATGATTCATACATATTGTCCTGGACAGCACTGGGCTCGCTTCAGGAAGTCCTTTGCTACATTCCTCCAGAGGAAGAGAAGCCTAGCAGACCTGTCTGGAGAAGCTACGGCATGAATAGTGCCTACAGCTAGCTATGCAAAATAGGCGCACATAAACTTTAAGTTGTAGAAAACAGCCCGCTTATAATAATAATAATAATAAACGTTTATTGCAGACCAGGGTCCATAGATTGTTAGTAACATGTAATCTCATTTAAAAGGGTTAGTAACTCAAAGAAATAAAATTATCATCAAAATTAATAATCAAAATCAAAATAAAATACATCAAAATTACAATCAAAATTAAAATCAAAATACCTTCATAACCTCAACTTAACTTCTTTCATACCTTCATATTTGCAATATTCATAGTTGTGCAATGTGTGGGGATTTACTTTACAACGGCCATTGACTATAGTTATGATATTTAAGTGGAGGAACTTTGAAATAATTAAAAAAGAGCTCTGTAAACATTTCAGCAACAAGTAGAAGAACAGACAAACACATACCAACAGTATGAGCTGAGCAGTAACCAGAGCGTGGAGGCTCCACAGGAGTATGAGGTTGCCATTATCGAGAACCCTCCCAATGAGACTGCAGAGAGGCAAGTTTTTTTCTTTACAGGTACTGATAAACTTGAGCATAAACTTGTTACAGGATCAAATTTTTTTTTTTAATTTGACCAACAACGCCAAGCAGATATATAGCCAAACATTGCTATGAATATTGGTGGTTCTTAACCAGTGGTTCGCGGAATACTTTTGTACTAAAGTGAATACTTTTATCACCATCTTTATTATTTTATACTGGTTATCTGTCTGCATTATGTTGATGGCCTAATTCATCTTACATGTTTCGTGACAACAGGTCAACCGATCCCATGGTTATCACAACCGAGGAGCAGCTTGTAGCCACAGGCACTGGTGCAGTGCGCTGGCTCAACCAGAAATTCGACTTTGTAGTGCGGAAACTACAGCTCAACTATGGTAAGTGTAATTTGTTTAGTAACAAATTACTAGGGTTGGGCCAAATATTCGTTTTATATTCGGTATTCAGCATATTCGGCAGGTTTACCGAATATTCGTATTCGGTCGAATATTCGGCTAAATTACCGAATGTTCGGCAAAGTGGTACTCGAACTTTTTACTGTATTGAGTCATGTATGAGTTGAGTGTTAAATTTGTTATTTTTATGAGCTACAGTGAGTCTTTATGTTTTTGTTGTCACGGTAGCTTTATTTTCAATAAGTAGTATGTAGCTGTTTTGAGATTAAATTAGTGATCTTTATAAAATCAGGCAGATCTTCATTGTGAGAAATTAAGCAAGTTTTTTGTTTTAATCAAGAGTTGCATGTTAATCATCATTACATTTCAACAAAAAAAATCATATTTCTAGTTTCTACTTAGTAATCAATTATGCCGAATATTCGGTTTGGTAAAAGTTTTACCGAATATTCATATTCGATGAAACCTATGTGCGGCCCATCTCTACAAATTACTGAGAATAACCAACTTGAAAAAGTTGAAAAATTGACCCATATTGTTATTTCAAAGTTCAATATCTCAAAAACCTGTGACCCGCTAATATATATATTTTAATTAATTTTCAGATAATTACATCCATTAATGTTAGTAAAAAGTATACATATAACTTATCAATCTATTGTTAGTAAATTACAGTTAAATGTCAACAGTTTAAAATGAAATAAAAATTGATTACAAAATACCAAATAAATGTTGAAAATAATAATAATAAAATAAAGGAGCCGTTGGAATGGAGGCATAGGTGCGTGCAAAGAAACATAGCTAAGAACCACTGCAAAGAAACTCTCTTTCACATAAAGTCTTTACCCATTACACTGTATCTGTATCATACCATGACCATTAGGCATGTAGTATGATACTATGGCCGCTAGCACATTCCGTAACCAACCGTCGCCGTCGCGTGTCATGTACTTATGCGTTTGACATTCCGTCCACGACGCGTTCCTATTACGCTCATGACATGATACGGTGCAGTGGATAGAGACCTTTAAAAAAGCATTGAAATCAGTCCAGCCATTTGAAAGCTACACTGCCACATATAGACAGATGCTGGCATCAAACTTGTAACTGTAACACCCCTCATTTTGCACCGAGGTAACCCTAACAAACAACAAAAAAACCGGCCAAGACCGTGTCGGACACGCCCAAAATAGGCCGTAGCCATTACGAAAAAATGAAGTAATATTTTTTTAAGGATTTCGTATTTTATACGGAATCTTCTAAGTTTAGGTATATATATTAGGTAGGTATATTACTCATAAACTACCAATAATTCTCAAGCAAACTCCGGTTTAGATTTTAGAGGGGGGGATGCTCGATTTTAATGAAAATTTGCACTTTAAAGTTGTATATTTCGCAAACAAATCACCGAACCAAACCCCTAATGGTTTTAAAAGACCAATCCAACGATACACCAGACTATAGGGTTGGATGAGAAAAAAAAAACACCCCCACTTTACGTCTATGGGAGGTACCCTAAAAAAAAAATTATTTTTATTTTTTATTGTACCATTTTCTCAGCATAAAACGTTTACATATATATCCGTGCAAAATGACAGCTTTCTAGCATTGATAGTCCCCGAGCAAAGCCGCGGACCGACGGACAGACAGACAGACATGGCGAAACTATAAGGGTTTCCAGTTACGGGTTTGGCTCCGGAACCCTAAAAACCCTATCAAAAAGAGTGTTTTGCGGCCAACTTACTAAAAAACGTTTTAATTTTTCATCTTCATCCACAGACGCGGGCGTGAAGCTCCTGCATTCACCTTCCGGTTGCATACAATGCGTGTACTTGACCACTCCCAGCATGCAGATGGCTTTCAATGCAGTACCGCAGTTCCTGTGCATCGAGACTGGTATGTCTACCCTTTTTCACCATCTCTATCTAACCAACAAGGTCTTAGTATACAAACGCGTCTTAAAACTAGGGCTGCCATCCGTCCGGGTTTCCCTGGGTTTGTCCTAGTTTAGAGGGCGTCCAGGGAGCGTCCGGGCAGGGTTTCATTTGTAGTCCGGTTTAAAAATATTTTTAATTTTCAGACCAATGCAACCAATACCAAAATTGCTGCCGTGTATGTAGCACCGGTTAATGATTATTTGTTGTTGCAGGCATCGAGTTCAACAGCAGCATCCCAACAGTGGGCGGGACGGGCGGCCCCAGCGTGAAGTACAACGTGACTCTGTTCCTGGCTGAGGATGGCAACGGGAAGTCTGTCATAGTCAGCGCTGGTATGTACCCGTCATCAGTTAGGCCTTCGTACACGGACAGCTAAATTGACAAAATTGAAAGAAGTTCATGATTCAAACCTTGTTACCTTGTAATACAAAAAATCTACACTTTTAAAAAAGTACAAAAAGGCAGTCTTAAATCATGTGCATTTGTGTTGTGCATTGCCAATTTAATGTTTAAAGCACTCGAGACCAACTGCACGCTGCACTGCAGCTGGCTTTGTTTTAAGATAGTTTAACTTTATTTCAGTTACAAAAAAATACTAAGTATAGCATCGTAGGGAGGTCCACATAGTGCAGTGCTGGAGTCCGGAGTTTGTAGTTGCAGCAGTCCACTGCTGGACATAGGCCTCCCCTGATGAGTGGATTGCGCCCTGTCCTAAGCTCGACGCATCCAGCTTCTACCTTCAGGCTTTTAATATTGTCACTCCACCTGGCCGGCGGGCGTAGTTATTTTTTATTTCAATTCCAAATTTTTACTTTTTTTTTTTGTATTTTCAATTTAGGTTTTACGGGATGGCCGTAAAAGTAAAAATTTTAAATTGAAACAAAAAATACAAAAAAAGATTCCAAAAAACCAATCTTAATTTCATTGCTTAGTAACGACATCTCTTGTCTGGGTGAGCGGTTAGTTCCAATGGAATGTCAAAAAAGTTTCTCGATGGGCTACGGTATAGATGTCGCTAGCGTCACTGCTTAAGTGGCTTAATAAGAAACAAACAAGCTGAGATATGAGGTGCATAGGGGAAGTTCGTGTCTGTACCGTTGTTTACCAGCAGTGGTGTAGCGGTATAGCACGCGGTACGGAATACCGAGGACCTGGGTTCGATTCCCAGTGCTGGTCTTATTTATCTGGTTTTTCTGCGCATCTATATTTCAGTTTGTATTTTCAACATAGAGTTACGTCAAGAAGCGTCTCAACCACGCGGCTTCACTTTGAGTCAAACAATTTTAGTCCAGTTGTTACTTAGACTAATTGCTAATTCGCTACTTAGACCAGTTGCTTTTTAGACGAAATGATATTAACTCCAAAATAAAGAGTGTCCCATACAAAAATTGTGAAATAAATTTTCTGGAACAACGTTATCAGCGGTTTTCTTTCTTTCAGGTATTTCGGCGCTCATCGGCGACGATCTGACATGGCTGTTGGACACTTTCAAGTCGTGCAACCCCGCGTGGCGCAGTGCGGTGCGTGGTCTGCGACCCTACCAAGTGTCAACAGGTGATGTTATAGGCTACGCAAAACAAGCACATATACAATGCCGTTGTAGCCTTGTTTTTCAACGCGTGCGCTACGATCACATCGTAACTTACACCACTCGCCTTTTTTATCCCCATTATACCGGCCATT
Organism: Choristoneura fumiferana; assembly: GCF_025370935.1. NCBI lineage: Eukaryota > Metazoa > Arthropoda > Insecta > Lepidoptera > Tortricidae > Choristoneura > Choristoneura fumiferana. The sequence continues at coordinate 5,643,346 of NC_133497.1, read as the reverse complement.
CTCATTTTATTGTGCACTTGTCTAATTGCCGTATCGCTTTTTTCCCGCACTAGTGACACGGTAATTGGACTTGAGTGCACAGATAAATGTAAATGGAAGCCATCCTTTTTAGGATTCCCTAGTCAACTAGGAACCCCTATAGTTTCGCCATGTCTGTCCGTCTGATACATATCAGTCACGCTGACAAAGTGATACAATAAAAAAAGATTTTCTTTTTTGGGTACCTCCCATAGACGTAAAGTTGGGGTGTTTTTATTTTTCTCGACTAACCTATATTGTGTGAAGTATCGTTGGATAAGTCTTAAACCATTGGGGTTGCTAAGACAGTTTTTCTATTCAATGATTTGTTTGCGAAATATTCAACTTTAAATTACAAATTTTCATTGAAGCCCCCCCCCCCGCTCTCTAAAATAAAATCTAAACTGTTGGGTGGAAAAATTTGAAAAAAATCAGAATGGTAGTAAATATGTCAAATTTACAAGGAAAATATAGTGGCTAAGATTGCTTGAATTATTAGTAGTTTAAAGTAAATGGTATAAAAAATTACCTAAACTTGGAAGACTCAGTACACAATACAAATCCTTAGAAAAATATTATTATTTTTTTCGTAATGGCCACGGAACCCTATCCTGGGCGTGTACGACACGCTCTTGGCCAGTTTCTTTCTCTAGATGCGCACTCACTTTCAGTGCCAGTTTTATAGCTCAGCGAGTTCTATAGCTCTTGTCGCTGCGACAAAAGATGTAAAGCGAGTTCTCGCCGGCAGTGTGAACCGCCAGCGATCAACTATTAATATATATGTCTCTTTTACTTACACAGGATCTTATATCTTTTGTTCGTTTCTTGAGCGAGAAAATAGTCGATAGCCAATCGTTTCCTCGCCAGCGGTGAGACAACTGCCTTAGACAGGTGCACGATAAAATTAGAATGGCCGATACAACTGTTGTGGCGATCGAGACGACCAGTTAGCCCAGCGGTTAGATAACCTGATTATGAAGCTCGAGGTTCCTGGCAGTAGCGGTCTTAGGGGTTGGCGAACGGGGCAATCGCCCGGGGCCTCGCGCAACAAACCCGACCAAATAAAAAAAAAAAAGAACTATATTTTCGCATCACATCACATACTTTTCACGAAGGACAAAGGGCCTCCCAAAGACCTGCGCCCTGAGCCTCCCAATGAGTAAGGCCGCCGCTGGTTCCGGGCTCGATCCCCAGTCGGTCAGTCAACAGTGTGGTTATGTGTTGTCAGGTGGTCCGTTCAGCGTTCCCGTCCTCCCACGTGACGTGCTCGGGTGGCAGGCGTCCCGCGCATGCGCGCGTCTGGCGGGCGAGTGGGCCCGCGCGACGACGCCGCGCTCGCGCCCGACGACGTGGCCGCGCGCTGCAAGACTTACGCGCTGGCGCTGCTGCGGTCGGAGCACACGCCCGCACAGCTGCAGGTACCGTTTTTGTTAAAATGTCAAAAGTCAAAATATCTTTATTCAATGAGGGCTATCGTTTTTTGTCTGGCTAGATGGCGCACTGTTGCGTGAGGTTTTTAAGTATGGCTTTCAAAGTCTGTTACTACGGGCGTGAAAACAAAGTTTAGATTAAAATCATATTTAATACACCTTAAACCCGTACCATAAAAAATCCAGCAAACACAGTGTTGCTTAGTCCCGTTTTGTTCGGAAAAAAGGGAGGACAAAAGTTTCCGAAAGACAAAACTGTCTCAAAACACAGACATTCATTGCCCCGTAACGCATAATTGCCATAATTAATTTCAGGTAATGCAAAATATTCACAAAAAAAATCTAATTATAAATAAACCCGCGTAGCTGACCCAAAAACTATGAGATTTGACATTTCGGAAACCTCACGCTACACTAGCGCCTCTAGCGGCGAATTCATTCGCGAATAGCCCTCATTTACAGTACTTTCATTCTAGCATGGTGCGGGTGACAGCTGTTCATATCACAAAATTCAAATTCAAAATTCAAATGATTTATTCAGTAAATAGGCCGCAATGGCACTTTTACACGTATTCTTTTAAACTACCAGCGCTTTCGGAAACACCATCATTGCCAGAAGAATGCGCCGCAAGAAACTTGGCAGAAAGTCATTTATTCATAAAAATATAATTACAAATAAAATACTTAAAACTATATTATACAATTAAAGAAAAAATCATAAAATATAATAAAGAAATACAGGGATGTATGGTCACAGACTAGAGAATAAAAGTGTCGAAACTTGAGTCGATAAACCAATAATTTAAAATCTTAATCATAATTAATGTCATCATTAATCCGATTATTACGCTATTTTGATGAGAATATTAGTGAAATTTAGGGTCAGAATATTATTTGCCACTTAAGTAAAGCTAAACGGAGTTGCAAAAATGTTCGTTAGCTACTGACCAATTTATAACTACCGATATAACTCAAGATCCATTAGATCCCATCACTAAAAGAGTCTCTGGTGTTACGATACATGCATATTACGTTTCTTCGTCTTGTTTCAGGTGCTGAAGCGAGGCATCATCGGCACGGGGGCGGGCACGCTGCGCCTGTGGCAGTCCCTCACCGCGCCGGGCGGCGCCGTCGCCAAAGTCGACACCTGGCTCGAGCCAGATAACTATACTAACATACTTCACAAGGTACGCTTTCAATTAATACTAACATACTTCATACACACACATCTTCATACTTCATTCTGACATACTTAGCAAGATATAAAAGATAAAAGGCCTAGAAAAGCTGACTTTTTCACGACACTGCTCGAAAATGTGGCCATAGATAATCTAAATCCAGTACCCAAAACTGCCTATATATGTACATTTAACAGCTGACTCATTTATGGTTTTGCAAAACACGACAACAATGTGACACATTACGGTAACAGGTCGTATCAATATACGTATTTCATAGTACGATACGACTTTTTAGAATATATTTCTGAATTTCATTCCCGGCGTGCTGAAACGACAATCGGACCAATCAAAAGTAATCGTCTGCTGCATGTGAAATTAAATTGACCAATGAGAATACGTCATTCATGACTTTTATGAGGTGTTTCTTTTTCTTAAACGCATAATATGCACAAAATGCTTTAAATTTTTTAAATATGAAAAAACGCCACAGGCCATCGCAGCACGAGGATGACATTTTTTATGTACATATATGGTTGGGTTACTGCCACTAAGAACGGACTCGTTTAAAAAAAACATAAAAGAAAAACTAAAATCGGCGGGAGCAACGCAGTCATTGGATTGTTATCGTTTGTTTTGTGATAAATATTTTTTATTCCCTCGCAGTGGTCGTGAAAAGCACGATTTTTGTCTCGGCCAAAAGTGCAATAGATGAACACGTATTATCAAAGGCCTCCCCTTCGGATCGGCCTTGAAACTAACTCGTTAATCTATTGCTTACTTTCCAGCCTCTACAACAATGTACTATACTTGTCCTCAGGGTCTGGAGCGGTTGGTGACCAAGTTCCAGACGCTGGTCCGCAGCCAGATGCAGCCGGACGAGTTCGTGTCTCTGTTCTTCAACGTGGCCAACCAGCTCGAAGACGAGAGAAGGAGCTTTGCTATCAGCAGGCTGAGGGTAAGATCATCTCCAATCAATTCCAGAATGGATCTTCAGTTCAGTATGGAGAAGTCAAAAATTATGAGCTCGGACAGGGCATCGCAAAAACAAATATTCAATAGAGTCAAAATCGGTACACAATTGGCGGAATTGTCGCGTAACAAACATACCATAAAATAGTAGATTGTACAACAAGCGCATAAAACGAGCCATTTTAGCCGAGGCGTTCATATAGGTGGATAGACACGTCTAGGGGAAAATGGGTTTAATGCTCGAGTTTTACACTCTGCTTTTCACTTCGGTGGCTAGGAAATGAAATAGCAACAGGGGAAACAATTAATTATTCACTTTCTATGTACCTTTTATTTTTTATGCATTATTATAATAATTCAATTTTTTTAATTTTACTGATTTAATATGATTGATTTGAATGATTTTTAGTTTTATATAA